>NW_025785126.1:0-22167 GCF_021130785.1 Homalodisca vitripennis | reverse complement strand
ATTGCACCACTTTATTCGAACGTATAAAAAACTGGACATAGCTATATAATGCTCATAATAAAAGAATGAAATAAACTGTCATAAATTACAAATAATAGTTAATTCCAATGTTTCTTCAAGCTTCAAGGAGGCCTACTAAGAAACAGTTAAAATTAAGAGGCTTAAATGATCTCGTTTGACAGGTTTTCAAGGAGTTTGTTCTTTCAATAAAGTCTCTACTGCTTGTGCATTTTATTTCTGTAAGAAAATGAAAACCAAGATCGCACATTTAGTTTGAAATGATTATTGTAATGACATAGCCATACTCAAAAAACCCATTGTAAAAATTACATTTCAAATCAAAATGTTGATAGTCCAATGATTTGTATTACCTCTTTCAAAAACTGCTTCTTGGTAATATACAATAATATAATAAGGATGGATATATTGATTTTTGTTCATTTATAAAAGCAAAATAAACGAAATTGAATGCGAAGTTTGTATTAAACATTGCATTTGATAACTGTGGAGGAGTTATTTAACGTACCTAAATTAACAATAATGTCCCCACTACACTTCAACTTTAAACACGCTCGTATTTAAATAAATGGAATCCTTGAAAAATTAAATAGGAGGACTAAAAAAAGTAATTTTAAACACAAATAAAAAAACTCAATTTTAACAAAATGTTTGTATGTTTGTGAAGTTAGCCTGCTAGTACTGGCCTGCAATTTTAATTTTGATGTTAATATCGTTGGTTTAACGTTAGTTAGGTTAACTTATGGCAATACCATCGTATTGTTTTAGATTTAAGCCTAAAGATATAGATGACGTCATTCCTTACAAGGCTGGACTTCACACTAGCCTGCAACACCCACATAATAATCCATTGGAGAATTGATAATCAATCGTTAGTTTAGGTTAGTCTTAATGAGGGTCTACGTTAACTTAGAATTTTAAACCCAGTGCAATTATGCTTACAGACTTACTGCGATATAGATGACGTCATTGTTTCATGAACTTCTATACTTAGAGCCTCTGCAAAGACATCCACAGAGTTCATTAAAATTGACATCCAATCGTTAATTTTACTTTAATTAAGTTTATCGAGGGAAAGGAAAAATTAGGATTGTAAGTTTTTAGTACTACATTCCTTAAAGAGAATGTTATTTAATAACTAATGTAACCATATATTAGACATAATGTAATGTCTCCCCATGGATTGAAATTCCAATATATGCCGCGAGTTGAAGATATTTTACAAAAATTTCTCTGTAATTGGCGATGTTATTTAAATCAAGCACTTCAGACTCAGTTTTTATAGTAACCGTCAGAAAACTTTATGTGCATATTGTAAGGGTGCCTTGAAATTGGACTCTCCGCATTCTAACAAGTCGTGTTTAAAGTTGTTTATTACAATAGAGATGGCATGTCTACAAACGGAATTGGGACTGGGTGCGCTCAGAGTGTTTCCTTAGTAAATAAGCTGAGAGCAATGAGTCACGGGACCCCTTGTTGCTAAGAGTTGGCATCTCCACCTAGAATTAGTTGCATCAGACTCTCGAAAATTTCATTAGTAATAGAAAGGAGATCAGTTATGAAGAAATATCGTGTAGAATTCCTCTATAATTCAGATATAAATTGATAATATTTCTAGACTACAAATATTTTTACAAAATATTGGGAACAAACAGGAAAAGTGTGATAGGAAAAAGCGTGGATGTAGGATACATTACAAGTGTTATTCTCAGAGGAAGGGAAATCCCAAAAAGCGCATGTTATAGAAATATCGAGCCACTCAAGTGAGCTGGTAGTGGCCCATAACAACGCTATTGGAAAAGGTACTGGGTGTCCTTTTTAAGAGTTATCCTTGTTAGTACTCAATAAAATATTACACAAATCTAATAGAGTTTCATATTGTGTGGCTTCTACTCTAAATAGACATTTACTACTGTATGTAGGTATGGACTGGTATGAACTTAATCGTACTCTAAGTTTATCTATTTTAATTATAAATATAATTGGTATTTTAAAACTTTATTTTAGTTGGACTACAGTATATGATTGGATGCTGACAACTATTAACACTTTTGTCTGAGTCCTCCGTGTTTCATAGTTATTTCTACTATTATCATCCTTATTAAAATGGCAATTTAACACAGCTATGCCGTTCATATATTAAGTTTGATTTTAAAATTAGTCGATCTTTAATAAGAAACTTTATTAAACAAAGGAATATGACTATGTGAGGCGTAAATTGATATAATTCCAGATACAAAGATGATTTCCAACTGGTAAATATGTTTTAATAATAAGTACGAATCACTTGTGAGTAACTAGATCAATTCATTTTAAACTATTTAGATTTTTTATGTTCTTATTCTTATGTTTCGTTTATAACTTATGTTATATTCTCATCCAGGGCCTGATCCAGGAAGGGGCAGGGGGGGCATGTGACCCGCAGCGCCCGGAGTTAGGGTGGGGGGCGCACCGCGCCGGGGGGCGCCAAAATGATGGGATGAATGGCTTCCCACCATGAAAGAAAAAAAACAGTTTACCAGATTTCTACTGTTCAAAGTTCTTGTTCAATAGCATCAATATAGTCTACGTTACATTACACGAAATTTCTTACTTACAAGTAAACTAATATTTGCGACAAACCATAAATGTAACTTTTAGGCTCTAGTAAGAAACTATCTTTTAAAGCGGCAGGGTATTTTTCATAACTAGGGAACTGTGGAGTTGGCGCACACATTGTCTACGGCTCTGGACATGAGGATACTAGAAAAGAGCGCTCTCAAGCGCAAAAGGTACTCCCGCTCCGCCTCTGACTAAGTGGACTCGTGAGTGTTCCCGCTTGGACGTTTGAGCGTGAAACTTTTGATGAGTTTATAGGTTAGATTTCATTGTCGCCAAGTTGTATGAATATTCTACCCTGTGGGACTAACATAGATCAACATTTCGCAAAAAACCATCAGGGATTTGGTTTCCCACAGATAGAAAGAAAGCTAAAGCAAAGACAACCTAAGACCGGCCGCGAAATCCGTTCAACTTTAATGTCATCATGGTTGCAAAAATATCAAGGACCAAGTGGTAAACTAATTTTTGTTGGTAATTTTAATTTGTTTAAGATTCATTTTGAATACTAAACACAGTTATAGGCTTATAGCGGCATCTAATAACAACAAACTTCAGTTTTAATTGTTAAAAAAATAGTTGTTATAGATCATTAATTGTAATATTAAGTAGTTCTTAGTTAATCATAGATATTTTATAGATTCGTTGCCTGAATTGAAAAAATCCTCTCTTCGTTCACATTCAGTCGGCCCGACGCAGCCCACCACACTCTTCTGCGTAGCGATATAACACTAAGATTTTAAAATATTCAGGAACTAAATATCATTAAAAACACGATATACATAAAATGCTTCTTTCACTTATCTTTCTATGCTATTAATTAACGATTTAGTTTTTTTTAGATACCCGGTAACCGATACCGTACTAAAATGATTAACAATACATTGAGATGATGTAATTAAGAGTATTCCCCTTTGGCTCCTTGACTACTAAAACAATTAATTATATCGACATAGGCTGATAGGCTAGTACTGTAAGTAGATAATCCCAATTAATGATTAGCATGTTTTTTTAGCCATTATTGGCACTATTTAACAAACATGTATTATTTTTGTAAACGTTTTTAGTTAGGCCATACAATGATATTATATAAAAACAGTCTTACACAACTGTAATAATTTTGTTTATGTTGATACATGTATACCTACTTATAAAAAATTAAAATGTTATGGTCATGTGTGCATTTATTGTCTGTTGCTTACATGGGGACGAGAGCCGAACCTGAAGCAACGAGAAATAAACACGTCTGTTCAAAGATGGATGCTGGGTGGGAGAAGGAAGGAAAACGCTGGAGTGAGACAGATGCCCCTCCTGGGACGTTTGTGCAGAGGGAAGAAGACTAACAATGGAACTTTAATTTGGGTTGAAATACAAAACCACATTACTTCGCATGCTACTGATTTGCATGCTACGTCATTTCAAGGAAGCCGTTTCTAGTTTTCAGACTCAAAAGGGGCCTAACCCATGAAGAACAGGAGAGTCGTGAATGTGGCTGCTACAAATTTTAATTTTAATGCACCCTGGAAACTTGGCCAAGCTCAGCTTAGTGACATAACAAAAGATCGTTCACATCATACAAAGAGGGAGGATGTGGAAATCGATTGATCATTAATCCTGATTTGAGTTAAAAGCCGGGTAGGGGAGGGCCGGAAATACCCTTACAAAAAGATTGGTTTTACAAAATTTTGAAAAAATGGTTTCAAAGGTCAAAAGATCTTATTTGGCTTACAAGCGAGGACATAATGAATGCTTTGTACTGTGTTTTCACATGCAGGCTTTTTTCGTCACTTTGAACACAGAACATGGAATCAACAATTTCGTTTTTAGCAAGAAAGGAGGGATTCACAAATTCGGAAAGAAACTCAGTGACACAATTGCCCAGAAACATGAAAACTTCCCAGTTACCATGAGAATAACACATTTGTTTCAATGGAAAGCATTTAGAAAAACGTCACGTTGGTAATAGGATGGGGATCGACAAGAGGGAGTATGGCAGGATCAGATAAAAAAAAGGCAGGGAATCTCCCACTGGACAGAGAAAGTACGCTCTAACGCTGTCTTTTTTATTACTAGATGCTGTCTTTATTTTTGGCAAAACCAGGGGTGTAGTGCATTCAGAGGGACAAACGAAAATAACTTGTTAAAACTTTGCAGATCCTCCAAATAGTGGGAAAATTTTCATCCAACACTATACGATTTAATTTCCCAACTTATATATGAGGACTCCTTGCGTTGAGCATAATGGTCGCCATAAGAAATGGCAGCTTCAGCTATTTTTCTCACACAGTACAAGATTGAGTTTTCTTGATCTCATTGCAAATGCCAATTAGAGAAGACATAATTCAGGACATAAAAAAGCTAAATCATTTTTTCATTGATTGTTCGATCCTGTACCCCTGATGTACAGTAAAAATGAATCAAATGAACTGAAAGTCATTTCGTCTGACATTAAATCATACTGACGAAGGGCCAGAGGTTAATGTGGAAAGCTTTTTAGATTGTTTGTTTTTTTACTGTGAGTGAAAAAAACAGGCGAGGTGGTCTTTTTGAAAGCATTTGCTAAAAAGCTTCAAAGAAGATGGTCTAGTACTTGATGTTCTTTGGCAGGGGCCAGTCGTATGGACAACGGAGCAAAACATGGCTGGGAAATACGAAGGGTGATGTGCCAAGTCAAGGGATTGTGCAAAGAGTAACAAACCTGGGCCTTACTTGTGTTCCCATGCTCAGCCCCATTCCTTTAAATTTAGTTGGGGTTCATTCAGCAGAGGACTGTGTTGAAGCTCACAACCGTATTTTGGTATTATAATAAACAGACCTCTACTAACTTTCTTTCATGGCTCTACATCAAGGTGGGAACGGTTTTATAAACATGTTCCCCCTTTCGTTTAAAAATCAGAAAAGGTAAAACAAGATGGTGCAGCAAGGAGTAGATTCTGTGGAGGTTGGATTTATGAGAATCATACTGGAACAACAGTGCTGCTACTTTCTCTTGAAGACTTAAACTACCCATGGAGTTCTCATCTCCTGGAAACAAAGAGCTTGAAGCTAAACCGCTACTTAAAAAACTATGGAAAAGGTTTGAATATTGTTATTATGACATGCTTTTGGTATTTCAGTCCTCAAAGAAAAATGATTAGAGTTAGCAAGTTTCTACTAAAGAGAAGGACCACAACAAGTAGACAATGCTGCAAGAAACATACAAGGTCTTCTAAATGGTATTATCTTCAACTAGGGATTTAACTGTTTTTCAGAGGCTATTGATGAGGCACCATTTTTAGCTTAATAATAGTGAGGCATAAACAGCAGAGGATACAAAGGAAACAAGAAAGGAGAAAAGAAAAAAGAAAGAATGAACAGGAGACACACATGAAGATGATGGGCCACCAAATTTTACTGAAGAAGAAGGAAAGAGCCTTTTCAACAAAGATTCACTTTTTCAAATTATTGTGATAGAATTATTAGTGAGCTACAACTAACAGATATGATGCGGTTAAAAATCGTTGCTGATAAGTTTATATTTTTGTGGTGGGTGGGGATCTCAAATAAAAAACAAAATGGATGTTAAAACTTTGAAAAGTAAAAGCAAAAGAATTAGCTACAAAACCATCATTGCCAGTGACTTTAAATGAAGAAGGAGCTTGTAGAATGAACTATAGAGGGAGTTTTAAATCTTCATGCCTATTAAATATGGAAGATGGATTGGAAGACCGCAACAGCCAGCATCTTTGCTCAAAATATTGCATAAGAGCAAGTTGAAAGAGGGTAGTTATCCAAACATATATGTAGGGCTTCTTAAATCTATTCTAACGCTTCCAGTCTCTGTAGCATCTGGACGAGAGAAAGAGTTTTCAGCAAATTGATAGCTTTATAAAAACATATTTAAGGAAATTCTAATGAAACACGCAAAAGACTAACTAAATTTAAGCATTGTATCGAGTTGAACATGAAAGGGCTTCTTTGGAATTTATTATTGATCAGATAATTAAAAACACTTTGCAGCTAAAGAAGGCTCGGAAAGATAAAGATTCTATAATTGTTAGTATTGTTATTTTTTCTAAAAACAATTGTATTGTTTTGGATTCATGTTTAATAAAATTGTTAAAATAGACATTTCTATTTTCATGTTAAAATAAACACTTTCTTATTACAACCTAAGTTTTATTTTTATTTCAATCCCCATATACAACAAGCATATAGTAGTAAAACTTATGGGTAAATAAGTTTGGTGTATCGGGGGGGGGGGCGCACAAAAAGTCAAAGCTTGCCCCCCCTAGAAGAAATGATAGATCGATCCGGCCCTATTCTCTTCATAGGTCTTAAGAATACTTGATAAGGGATGAATATAAAAAATTCAAAAATATTAAGAAAATATGTGTGAATCTGTCAATAAATCGGGTACAGCAATAAGCCAATTTACGTTATACTATATATATCCGTAAATTTAAAACAAAAAACCGTTATATATACTCGTATATACGTTCTATGCAGGATCATTCTTGGTCTTATGTTGAAGTTATTATAAATACTAATTTCTTTTTAATTTTTTCGTCACTTTGTACAGTTTTCTATCGCCCACCGATATAAATAAATCGAAAAAACACTATGACGTTGTAATAACATTAATCATGTAAAATAAAACTTATTTTTGCGCTCATTAGAGCACCTAAAATCTGACGCTATTACAGACTCTCCTGAAAATTTTGAGTCAACGCCCGTCTCAAGGGTTCCAACATGTCAAACGACGAAGAAGCTGAAAGCGAAACGTTATGTATCGTTTTCAAATCACATACACCTTTAGGAAAAAATCACAAAACCAAATCGCAGTCTTGGTGGAATATGTCTACCTTTTATTGTCTCATACCCCAGGTACAAAATTGGAGTGTACTATTGCTGTTCTACATTACGGTTCCAAACACAACTGGTAGAGCAAAACTAGTTTTCAGAAAACATAAATGTAGATATGGTGGGACATTTATTTAATTTATTATTTGTTTTCTTTAATTTAAAAATTTAGTCGAAGTAAAAGTAACGTTTTATTTAAGTAAATATTTATATTAATAGGTAGTGTATTTTATTAAAACTGGTTTTCACGATTTCACAATCAAGGAAATATGAGTTTATGCAAAACAACCTTGTTAACAGCCTTAGACAATAAGAGCTGATACCTTGATATTAATTTTTCCATAGTTACGACAGTAACCTAAGGTTTTCTAAAAATATTTAATTCTATTACTTTTGCTGTCCAATGCACAATACCCCCCCCCTAATACAATGTTGGAACTTCCTGTAAAAAGGCCTCTTTTCAGGCGAAAAAAATATGTCAAAGTTTTATAATGGTATAATAACAATTTTTCTTGGCTAAGTTCTTAATACTTGTATTGTAAAGGAAACTGCTACAATAAATTTCACTGTAACCTTCAATTAATTGTATTTTTAGTACCAATTCCAAACCCATCTATTATATTTTGAAGCAGAGGTACAGTAGAAAATGTATCTTCTGGTGTAGAGTAATCAAGTAAGTATTGCAACATATCAATGACCTTGTCAATGAGTTGAAGAGACATTATCACTGAGACTGTCTTTCGACAGTCACCCCCTGGCGGGTTGAAGCGGATGCCAAGAGCCACTGTAGGCGGGCACCTGTTACTCGATCTGATGTTATGTTCTTGAACACGTGACAGAACAGCGTCCTTCTTCCATCTCTAAACCTGACATTGTTAATATTAGAGTTATTAATTAGACATTCTGTGATATTTAAATTATTTTTTAATTTATTTTAAATATTCTTAATTTTCATAAATAAAAGTTATTATTGTTACAATTCAGTGAGTAATCAATAGTAAGAAATCTGCTGAAGAACCAAATATTACGGTTTTTAACTTAACCAAAGTTACATATTGAGTTAATTAATAATATCACTCAACTTCCATATATTTCAATGAACGGCAACGACTCGTGTTATTTAACTAATATGAACCTAAAAACATCTCGCCTACTTAAAATTTTTGAAATTAGACCATTTTTCCCACTCAGGAATAAGTTCAATTGCAATAAAATTATCTCTGTTCATCTTATTTTATACATACGAGGATTATGCACATAAATAATACGAGTCAAATTACCTGCTATTCAAAAAAACTCTTTTTTCAGTCAGTTATAAAGACTTTGGTTACTTTTAAACATAGGTCCCAGGCAACCTTTCTTATACACTTGTTCACATCTTTCTGCTGATTTTTTTAATGCCTTTGGGTTGAATCTGGAAAAAGCCACTTCGTGCACCTGTTTTTTGACCTCTTCATTGGATTGTAAAATGTTTCCCTATTTAAGGGGTCAACCATGACTAGGCAGTATGATGGTTGCGGAGGTACAGGGTTGTAGGGGGATGTGGGAAAGGATCTCCCACCCCAATTTCTGATAGTTACGGTCAGCTGGGATGTTGCGTTTGTGAAACGGACGTTGTCATGAAGCAAATGACGCCTTCAAGTCCAAGTTCGAATGGTTAGGTCTTATCTTCATTTTTCATTAACATTTCACTGTAGTACTGGCTTGTGTAGTTGTTCTTTGGCCGTTCAAGAAAGTCACAGTAAATTTGCCACTCCAAATCCCAGAAATTTACTGTAAGCATTTATACTTTACAAGGCAGATGAGTGGGTTAATGAATTTTAGATATAATGGGGAGGTAGTCGTATTCTTCCACTCAACGCGTCTGTCATTTTTGACACTCGGGCCTATAGTGGTAGATCCATGTTTTATCACAACGTTATAATTATTTTTATAAAACTTGCTTCCCTCAACTCGGAATATCAATTTTTTCCAACTGTTTGGAAGTGATTTGAAGCCGGGTTACCTTATGAATGTCCGTAAGTCGTTCTGGGGGCACAAATTTTATCCGTAGCTGCAGCTTGTTGTGAATACGTTTATATGGGCAGTTAATTTTATACTACATTTTTATTCTCACCACTAAACGTTTATTTCTTACGTAATTTAACAGTGTGGTATTGTCACGAATTTAATGCATCATTCCGAGATTTCGAGAGATGATAGTACCAATCTTTGACCAGTCGTTTCTACTGGCGTTGCTTGTCAGAAGCTTTTAAAACGTTCCACTCTTGGAGACTGTTCTACCCATTTGTAACAACGTGAACGATTAATGGATAAAACGGGTTCTTCCACTACACTTCTTTGTGAATTTTACAAACCCTTTTCTCCACCTTCCGCGGCCAGTGGCGGCCCTAATAAATGTTCTCTTTGGGGGGGGGGGGGTGGTGTCTGTGTGTCTTAACAGTCGGGAGTTACGGAAAACAACCATACCCATACTAAACGGGACAGGGAGGGTTCCTGGGCGGGGACAAGCCCCGGACAAATTGTTTTGGAAATATTATAGGTCATAAAATTGTTTAAAAAAATGTGTACTTTTCCAACTAATAAAGATCAGGGCACAGTGTTATAAAGTTACAAGCAAACACTAGCTTTTACAACCTAAATCACTAGAAGAAACGTATAACAGAGGACAAATAAAATGTTCATAAAATAAATACATTGTATATAGACTAAAAAAAAGAGAGAAAAGGATTGTATTTAATTTCAACCAAATTTTAATCACAACACAATAACAAATATTGACGCAAAAAAGATAAGGTTTTAAGTCCCTAATAAGGACTGAAACCTGATGAATTACTCTCGGAATCGAAAATAACATCCACCAAACTAACTTACGGGAGTTATATTAAAATGTAGCTTGTTTATATATGCGTTTTTCTAAATATAAAACTGTTTCTCTTATAGCGTGAAATATAAAACTCTTGTTACTAACATTATCTTCCAGGTTTTGTATAGATACTCAGAAAGTGAACTACCCAGATTTGGGAGATTTTCTAACCCAAACTCCCAAACTTTTAAAATATTCGCTAAACTCGGAAACTTGTGATCCGAATTAAGACACCAAAACGGCTATTACAAGTTATAGATACACGTGCTGTACTGTAATTGTAATTAATGCTAGGTACAATTTAAGAAACAGTCATAGAAAAAAAGTTGTTTCCAAAAAACTAAAAAAAATTCGCCATTGGTCACATAATGGACCTGTTAGTTTTCGTTATATGCCACTAACTTGTATAACGTTTAATGTTTAAACACAGAGATTAAATTGATGGCCGTTTTGTTAGGTTCAGCCGTAACCGGTAAACTGTTCTCGTTTTACCGCCCGCGCATTCGCACAGACTGGCCCATGACGATGTCTCATAGTGTACAAGTTAGTTGATCTGAGAACAAAACTGGACAACACAGTACAGAACTAACCGCCACGATTGTCTCATCGTGCAAGTAGTGGACTGGACAAAAATAGTAACAGAACTAACCGCACGATCAGCGTCTCCATAGTGGACAAGTTAATGACTGACAACAAACCTGACACAACACGAGCTTACAGGAACTAAAAACCGCACGAGTGTTCTCAATAAGTGACAAGTACGTGGCAACTGACAACACAAACTGACAAAAATCAGTATAGAAACTAACGCGCACGATGTCTCATTAGTGACAAGTAAGTGTACTGACAACAAAACTGGAACCCAACACATAAGTACAGAACTAACCTGCACGATGTTCTCATAGTGGACAAGTGAGTGACTGACATACAATACTGACCAAAAACAGGTATTTATTATAGAAACTAAACCGCACAGATGTCTCATAGTGATCAAGTAGTGACTGACATACAAACTGACAAACACCACGTACAGAACTAACTCGCACGATCTGTTCTCATAGTGACAAGTAGTGACTGACCAACAAACGACAAAATAGGTATAGAACATCCGCACGATGTTATAGTGACAAGTAGTGACTGACAAACAAACTGACAACACAGTACAGACTATACCGCACGATGTTCATAGTGACCAAGTAGTGACTGACAACAAAACTGACAAAACAGTACAGAAACTAACGACGATGTTCATAGTGACAAGTATTGTGACTGACAACAAAACTGACAACACAGTTATAGAAACTAACCGGCACGATGTCTCATAGTGGACAAGTAGGTGACTGACAACAACTGGACAACACAGTCAGTACAGAAACTCCTAACCGCAAGATGTCTCACGATGTGTTAACTTAAAAAATTAAATTTAAAATATTTTCATGTATTTGGGACACTTGTGACATTTCAAATTAAAATCGGACATAAGCTAGCTTATTAAGTAAAACAAAACAATTGCAGTGTCGAAAGTGGGAATCAGAAGAGCATGAGGTGGGATTGGTTGGGAAGGAAGATCATTTAAAGTATGGATTCCAGGTTCTATTATATTTAAAAAAAAAAAAAAAAAAAAAAAAAAAAAAAAAACCAACGTGGAGGTATTGCAAGTAGAGTAATGTTGTAAATTTTTTGAAATTATGTTATACAATTTAATTCTGGGAACTGCTCTCTTATGTGGTAGATAGTAGTTTCTTCTGTTTAATGCTATAAGTTTAAAATTATTTCTCAAAAACACTTACAAAATATTAAATTATTTACAATAATGTAAGTAATTTAATATTGTAAGGTGTACAAAAAACACACTGTGCTTCTAATACAGATATATAAAATATTAATTTTTTCAAGTAGTTTGTTTGACTGTTTACGTTGTTCTTACGAAAAGTAAGCAAACATAATTGTTCATCCACCAGGAAGTCATTGAGGATATATGATTAATGGTTATTATAGGTAAAATAAAACAACATTGATGTAAAATTTTTTTAATAATTTTAAACAATTATATTGAAGTTCACGAAATTTTATTCTTATAAGCTATTGCTAAAATAGAAAATGCTGTTACACCTTTCAGTCTCTTTTCTATTAAAGTTTGATGGATGAGTTTAAAAGTCTATAAAACAGATTTTAAGTATCTAATAACTGCTTAATTGTAGATTAATATAATACTCCTAAAACATACACATACTGTTATTAGTATGTGCAATTTTAAGTCAAAATAATTAAGTTGGACCAATCTATACTTTTTACAAAAATAATTTTACAAAAGTCTTGCCGCTAGTAAAGAACCACATTGCTACTTAGTAACACAAGTGCCATTGTGTACATTGTTACGTCATCCATTAACGAGCCTTTACATTCTATTGAACATATTAAAACCCTTTATTATTTACATATATTTTAATTTATGTTATAGGAAAATTAGCTGTTTTATTATAAAAAGTTTAATTCTTATTAATTCTTTAAAATATTGTCTCATGAGACTTATTTTGATTTTACGGGAAATTACGCTCTAAAAAACCACTAAGAAGGTTTGCCATGGATAATAACAATATTAATTTTTCTGTTATTTGAAAACTATAAGGAAAAAATAATTTTTGAGGAGTTCAGTTTTTGTAATAATTTTATAAAATATATATTGAAAACGTTATAACATCATTGAATTTATTTTAGGAATGTTATAGAAACTGTTTCTCCGAATTGAAGTAATACATTAAAACGGAGCTTAGTATATAAATAAATACTTAGGATCTTGTACGTATGAAACTTATTTTTATAACAACACAAGTATAAAAACCGTTTTTTTTTCCCTGTTTAAATTCAATTAACCTCTTATCGGTGTTAATTATTTATAAAAATATACATTACATTTAATAATAAAAAAATTAAGACCCGACCCTGTTTCAATTTTATTTCTTAAACTAAAATATGTTTCTGGCAACATCCAGATAGTTATCTATTTTGTAATAGTTTTTACAAAAAGAAAAATCTTAATCTTTTTGTTATTGTTCATTCCACAGGTTTTTAGAAGCTACATTAACTTTGATAATTTTTAAATACTGTTATTACATTTTTTATAAATATATAAATACGATTATCATAACTTTATAAGTGATAATCGCGATGGCCAGTCAAATCATGAGGCGGGCGGAATTAGCTTGATAACTTATCTCAAGCCATCTTCAAAGGATTCTGCCTTTGAAACTTAAACGGGGATTTGTTTGATCTGAAACCTTCTAAGTTCAGAGGGCAATGGATTATTGTTATCTCCCAAAGTCACGGGAGATACTGATAAACGCGAGATTAAAACGCAAAAATATTGTTGATTTATTTGGATTTTTAGCAATTGTATTCAATTAAAAATAAATTATAATATCTTTATTGG
This sequence comes from Homalodisca vitripennis, assembly GCF_021130785.1. Lineage (NCBI taxonomy): Eukaryota > Metazoa > Arthropoda > Insecta > Hemiptera > Cicadellidae > Homalodisca > Homalodisca vitripennis. The sequence continues at coordinate 8,413 of NW_025785126.1, read as the reverse complement.
AAAATCGATATAACTTTTTAATCAAAAGGATCACTACTTTCAAAGGTATTTTTTCTACAAGCACTGATTATTCTCAATAAGACCCTTTATGGTTATTTTTCTGTTAAAAGTCTGAAGGTTTTCTTTTTTAAAGTATGGTTAATTAATATTTATGTATATTATTCTAATATATTTATAATATCTATATAATTTAATTATTTTGCCCGGGTTTGTAACTTTGGATTAAATAACCGTTGCCTAGTAAGTTAATAGGCAGACAAAATATATGTCAAAATTCATTTTAAGCTGTTATATATCATAAAAATAAACAGATGTACGGGCAAAATGTTTTGTTGGGGCCCAACCTAAATGATCAATTTCTTTGTTTGAAGGTTATTTTTGACGATGGATAGTTATTGTGAAGGAACACAGGAACTTGCCGGACAATTTGCCCATCGTTCAGTGATGAACACAATAAATCGGTAACCCCCCCCCCCCCACTACGTTTCGAGATCTGCAATCTGATCTCTTCTTCAGGTAAAGAACTAACCCTTATTACATAATTACAAACTAGGGTTTGTATATACATAACAAATCATAACCAAAGCGTTGTGGCTACGCCTAAGGTTCAGGAATCACCAATCACCAGTGCTGTTTGTCAACTTTCACTAAACTCTAAAAGACCATGCATCTTGATAAAAACTCATTAAACAACACATAATCATTAAAACTGAAACTACATGGAGATACAAGGTCCGCCATACGTCTGCATTCGGTCTACTAAAACGCCTACGACTGACCACTGAGGGCACTAGGCCAATGGCAAATTCCTGTCACGGAAGACCAAAAAACAAGATGGCGGAAAATAAGAAGGGAACGGGGGACAAGAATGGGCCCTTTTGTTATTATTGTTTCATGCTAGATGAACTTCTTAAAAACCGGTTTTTAATTTTTGGTGGACCTACCGCATTGGGTTTATTACAAATATCTGATCCTTTTTGATACTTTTGGGTTTACTTTTTTAGTTCATTTTTTAGAGTATGGGCAACCAAAGCACGGCCTAATCTCGACTGATGGTTGAACTGGACTGGTTTGGCTCTGCCAATTGTATGTTTGTTGCCTTCATAATTTAATTTCCTTTTGAAAGAAATGTGGTTCCCGATTGTATTATGTTGGCTTCATCCCCATTCATATGATGGTCTTCCGACCAACAATGGTGTGGGCACTTTTTGACTTTTCTTGTGAGACGCTTCTGCTTTATGTGGTTTTATTTTTAGCTCTCTTTATCCTTACGTTTAGTGGTCTTTTTTGCCTATGTACTCTCTATTACACCTTACATTTTTTATACTGTAAACACCAGTTTTTGGAGATCCTGTTTGCCATTTTTGGTTTCGTTTTTACGAGACTTTTGTCTAAGAGTATTGTGTGTTTTAAAACGCCGGTTCTAATGTTTGTACTCTCTACCTATTCATCTTCTTAATTAAAATTGTTGTATTTTGGATTAATTTATTGGTATGATTGAAAAGATATGAGTAGCTGCAAAAATAGAAGCGTTAAATGCATCTTAGGTAAGGACATAGATGGCATTAAACGGGCCACTTGTCACATTTACATGATTTTAGATTGAAGGACTCCCAGAAATATATGGATATTGTACCAGTACGTATCCTTCATGTGAAAATTAAAGGTGATATCTATAATCGTGTTTCTTGTGTTGTAGAATTGAAAATCTTACACCCTGAGTTTAGGATGCAGGACGGTTGATCTTGTAATAACTATGATGAAAATCGGATGGTTCATAAAAGAGTACTGTACGTAGATACACTCAACATAATTTTAAATTTGATTAATTCCATGAGTTTAAAGACCGAAAAACGCGGCCTAAGGTGTAAGTTCGAGCTCAATGAATGTGAATGAGACGTTTCGGAGACTTCTTTATCCTTAGCTATAAGCCAACAGCTTGCTAGACAACTATAAGTTAAATAAATCAGGAATATTTGGCATTACACAAAATGTAGAGTCGTTATTTATCTATCTGGTTTAAAAATTAAAGTTTCAAACTGTTGTGCATAAAATGAGAAGAAGAATCGGTTATATTTAAACTCAATTTTGTTAATCGGTTACGTAAAAGCTGAAAAAACTATGCTCTCCATCCAAATTTTCTGTAGATATATATATCTTCTAAGTGCTAATTTTAAATCTTACAATGTTCTATGCCATAATAAATTACATCGAAAAACTAAGTTTTATAATTATTTTTGATAATTACCAATTCATTTAAAGTTTTCGTTCTAATCTAAAATAAAAATATCATTATATTTTAAATTGGTAAATACTCAAGTTAGTTTTGAAAAACTATAAATGTGTCTTTATTACTCACCAATTTCTTAACCATTCGAAAAATAACAGGTTGCACCTTGGAAATAACTTATGATGTGATCTGAAAAAGCTTCTCAAAACCAAGCTCCATAGTTTTTTGTAGGTATAAGATTATTTGCCTAGGCTATATTGCACAAATATCGTGAATTATGATTAAGTGACCTCTAATGACGTTATTTGGTTGGCTCCTTTTATTTTAGTATGTGACTTATTTAAAAGTCCTCTTTTTACTGAGTATAAATCACTTATGATTACTGATAAGGAACATTAGATAGTACTGTATCCATTGGAATTTATCACAGCTTTGTATCATAAAAATGCAAATGATTTCCTTACATTGAGGAATTGTCAAAAACGATTTGAGATGTCATGTAACATGAATACAATTCTATTCCTTCAACTAAAAGATGTTTGAGTTAGTAATTGGTTTTAAACATATTTAGCTCAAACTAGTTGCTTGGTTTTAATCTTATCTAACCAAGCTCAAGTTGAACAAAAACTAGTTCTGTCTAGGAACTGAAGGCGACCACAGCATCCCAGAGTAGTTGGCTCGTTAGGGGGACTTCTCAACCTCATCAAGTGTTACAGACATTAGTGCGCTATAATCAGCTGAGTTTGGCATTCATTTGCCTTCTTATCTAATTAGTCCTTATTTTGTTTTAAAAGGAAGTTTCAAAATCAATATTATACAATTGCGAGAGAACCCTGGATTTAATTTGCGGAAATTATTACAAAAGTTTGTAATCGTTAAATTAAACCTAAGTGTTCTTCTGAATTTACTATACAAATAAAAACAATGTGGACTATTACAAAACAAATATAAAAATAAATAATAATTGATTACAAAAGATCACAGAATAATAAACTTACTTCGGAAAATTAAATTTGATCATACAATCATTGTTGGTTTGGACGATCTGCAACCTTTAAAATTGGATAAATAATAAATTGAAATGGTTTATTCACGCAATTAAAAATAAAATTTATGTTATGTGATGCTACAATGGAACATTATTCCTAAATTGCTAATAAACATAATAATTGGAGGATACCAACAATTATAAAAATTCATAATGATTAATAAAACATCACAGAATAATAATCTGCTACGAAAATAAATTGAGTAATGATATCGCACTTGAGTTGAGTATTTGCAATTTTTACATTCTTCTAATTTTAACATTACAAGTTACTTATTAACACAGTGGGGAAACATTAAATTGTTATTTTGTACAAGTTTTTTCATTTCTATTCAAGTATTTTTATACTGTACCATATAAAAAGTAATGACGAAATCTTTATTTTAAGTGTTTCTCGGACTACTACATAATAAAACACATTGTGATTAATAACTTGTAGAGGAAAATACACTTGTCAGAAAAAAATAATTATATATTATAATTTAATTATTCATTAAAAAAATATTTTGTTTAGATTCTCGTTTTTTAAAATCAGTATGAAATGATAACTTGATTGTTATGCCATGTTATATTATTCATGTTGTAATAAGAGAAATTAATTTATTGTGCTGAAAAACATAAAAAAGTGTTTTTAATTAATAATAATTATTACATATCAGTTTTTAAAACGCTACTCCCTCTGATAAATTGAATTTAAAATAAATGTGTCCATTTAAAGATATAAAACAATTTTATTTAAAATTTACAGTATTAACTTATAAAACTTGTGGAAAGTTATTATAGGCAACCAGCATCAAAAAAAAGGGAAGTAAATGCAGGGTACTCACATGGTACCAAAGCGCTGACAGAAGCTGTAATATTATAACGTCAGCTCGACTAGGTCGTTGGCAAGTGCATTGTTAGGAAATGGTAGGTTAGACAGATGTTAGGACACCTCCGAAATGGGGTTTACGCACCAGAGGTATGAATATAATTTCCATATTTTACGGGTGAAGCTTTTCAAGAACAAAATATAGTACGATAGAGTTATTGACCGAAGAATTTATGAATATTATACAGAAATTTTATATTTCCGTGCACATATAAGTATATACTATATATATATAATATATATATATTTAGATATATATATATATACTTGCAGATCCGAAAGGATCGTTGGCCTGTACACACCGGTCGTTAATGCGCAAAATTTTAAACTTTGATTAATCTGTAACAATCTGGGCTGTTTGTTGATAAAAATGTCTATTATATAGTTATTACAATATCTAACTAATCACATGTACAATTTAATAACACTTCGACCAAAACGATAGTGTGGTGAGTATAACATGAATGATGTGAAATGTACAGGATGTTTTAAATGAAAACTTACTTTATCTGAAGGTATAAAATGTTGAAACAAACGATTTTATAACAGGTTTATTTTTTCAATTTACAAACTCTTAATTTTATCGTAATGCCAGTGAATGTACAATATTTTTTGTTAATCATTCAGGTGTATACTACAAACAAATTTCGATGATTTTACGATATGGCCCTGAAGTATAATAAGTGGACCTCCATCACAATCGAATTATTGATATTTCTGAATTGGGGCACTATTAATAAACTACTATTCGAATTAGATTATAGTTATGTAAAGCCTTGAAGTATATATAAGCGGCCCACATCCACAATCGAATTATTGTTATTTCTGAATTGTAATATCTAAACTACCGAATTTCATTTTAGTTATTTAAAATTACAGTATAGTATCGGAAAAACTGGCCAACAGCAATTATAATTTATTCTAAAATACTAAATAAGTATTCAGTATAGGGTTGAAGTATAATAAAGTGGCCAACCATCACAATCAAATTATAGATAGTTCTGAATAGCTAAATCTAAACTACTAAAATGACAAAACTGAATTAGATTATTACGTTATTTAAAGGCTGAATTATAATTAGCGGCCATCATCGCAATCAAATTATTGTTATTTCTAATTTAGCCTATCTAAACTATCGTATTTCATTATCTTTATATTTATATTTCTTGTGTGCGTGTGTATGGAGCTGAACTCCTCCTAAATGAGTGGACCACTCTTGGAATGTTTAACATTGTATCCAGCAGAATGCGCTACGATCACAGTTTCAAATGTTTTTCTATTTTAATTCCAGATTTTCCTGACAGTTTGTGCTGCTATGAGAATATGTGTGTTGTTTTGTAACATCGTGTAATTATTGTGTGAGTGCTAATTGTGATATATTACATTGATAGAGATTGAAGATGTGTTGAAGTATATAAAAAAACTATATGTTATATATTGAAGTTATTGAACTAATTATTTTGAAAATTTATTGGAACGAAGGATGAGTATATTGGTCGCATATCCTAAGTTAGCATACAAATCAAAAGGTTGTGTTTCTATGTTGTGAATAACTATTGTTAACAGTTTGGTCACATAAGTTCAAATTAAGTTGAATATAAATCACATGGATTGGAATAAAACTATTCGTCCTCTCCGACGAAGACGTGCGCATTTTTTCTTGTTAAAATATAATTCTGTATAATAGTACACAATGAATATTGGAGTAACTTATTGAACTTGTAATTTTAAATTAAGTAACTTCTAGCTAAAAATGTATAACGACGTAGACTACGGTATCTAAAATACTAATAAGTATTCCCTATAGGTCTGAAGTACAATAAGTGGCCTCCATCACAATCGAATTTAGTGATATTTCTGCAATAGCCATATCTTAAACTACTAAAAATGACAATACGAATTAGATTATTGTTACTTAAAGCCTGAAGTAAATTAAGTGGCCAACATCTCAATTCGTATTATTGATACTTCTGACATAGCCTATCACTAAAAATACTAAAATGACGATCCGAAATTAGATTATAGTTATTTAAAGGATGAATGTAATAATAAGCGGTCACACTTCACAATCAACTATTTTAATTATTTCTGATTAGTCTATCTAAACTACTGAATTACCTTATAGTTTTTTACAATTACAAGTATAGTATCGAAAACTGGCACTAACAGAAATTTAATTTATCGAATATACTAAAATAAATGTATTCCCTATTAGGTCTGAAGTACAAACTACTGAATTTCATTATAGTTACTTTTAAATTACAGTATTGTATCAGAACTGGCCAACAGAGTTTAATTTAAAACCAATTCCTACATTATTAAAAATAGTTTTTGACACATGTGATTCTCTATTAATTTAATTTTACAATTAGCACTCTCCACATATAATTATTCCGATGATACAAAAACAATCACACAAATTTGATAGCAGCACAAACTGTCGGGCAGGAAAATACCTGGAATTAAAATAGAAAACACATTTGAAACTGCGATCATAGCACATTCTGCTGGATCCAATTTAAAACTATACCAAGATAAAAGAACAATTTATTTATAAAACAAAAATTAACTGATCAATCGCTGCCTCACTTAATATTTTCGAATTTCGTTTAAAAGTGTATTTTAATAAAACTGCCAAATTTTATATCCTTGATAACCTCTATTGCATATTCCTGATTAGGCCTATCTATACTACCGAATTTCATTTTAGTTATTTTATATTACTAGGTTATAGTATCAGATACTGGCAAACAGATATTTAAATTTTAAAACCAATTCCTACACTATTATTCAATAGTTATTCACACATGTGATTTGTATGCTACCTTAATTTGAACTTATGCTGGACCAATTTTGAACTGCAGATTAAAAATGTAAATTACAACAAATTTATTTTTAAATGCCATTAGTTTAAAAACTTGATTATCTAAAATGTTAACATTAGTTATTCACCAAATAGGAACACAACCTTTTTATTTGTATGCTACTTAGGTTATTTGAGGTAATGCGACCAATAATCTCTATTAAAGGTACTTGTCTAATTTTAGCACACACACATTAATTACATGATGTTTTATTTTTTATTTTCTTCTTTTTGCCTGTTGGCTTTTATAATCTTATATACGCGGCAAGGCCAGTAGTACCACTTTTTATAACTGCAGGTCTATTATATTTTAATGGTATTTGCCGTATTTACTTTTGAAACATGAACCTTACAAAACAACACACACACCATTGACTAGCAGAACAAACTGTCAATTTCAGTTAAAAGCTTAAAAATTCCAATTGTATATCTGGATATTCTCTATCCTCACAAAGTGTGTACAGAATATATTGAATTAAGAAGATGGTGTTATTTTTTATATGTTTATGCTTACCCTGATGCTTTCCAAGATTATTATTGATTAAAATGTGTTGTAATATTATAATGTTTACATAGAATCAATTGGTGAAAATTTAAATTTGCAATCTGCATTAGACTACTGATCAAGCACTTTATAATAATGTAATCTAAATGTAAACAATTGTATTCTGCCTCTTTGGTGAAACTTCTAGCTGAAAATATTCACAGCTGTTAAGTATCAGGTTCACTTTGTTTATTACGTGTAGTAGCGCCAGTCTGTCGTATCCATTATGCAAAAACAAATCCAACATCAACAGACATATTTATAATTACAAATTTAATTTTATTTGACCGAATTAATTATCTATAATGACATTCTGTAGTTTGGATAGGGCTATTCAGAAATATCAATAATTCGATTGTTGATGGTGGCTGCTTATTATACTTCAGCCTTTAAATAACTATAATCCAATTCCGATAGTAGTTTGGATAGGCTATTCAGAAATTTCAATAATTCGATTGTGATGGGAGGCCACTTATTTATACTTCAGCCCTATCGGAAAACCAATCTAATTTGTTTATGTACATTCATGATTGATTAAACAAAAAATTATTGTACATTCAATAGCATTACGATAAATTAAGTTGTAAATTAAAAAAATATACTTGTTATAAATAATTAGTAATTTTAAATTTACAGTATATTGTCGGGAAGATGGCCAACAGAATTTTAATTTTAAACAAATTCCTACACCTATTAACATTAAGTAGTTATTCACACTTGTGATTTGTGTGATACTTAATTTGAACTTATGTGACCAATTCTGACTGCAGATTAAAAAATGTAAATTACAACCAACAAAATTTTGTTTTAAATCCAATTAGTTTAAAACTTGATTATATAAACTGTTAACAATATTC
>NW_025785125.1:0-19446 GCF_021130785.1 Homalodisca vitripennis | reverse complement strand
CATGTATATGTGCCTAATTCATTAGGCGGTGCTTTGTTAACTATCTCTGTAATAATCTTGACGAGCGGATAAAATTAAATAATAATGCACGTGGGCGGGGATAGGAGCGCTTTTGTCTATTGCACTCTTTTACTTTGTGGACTCCATTCTGGTAGGCGAGTGTGATGTGAGAGAAGAGTATTCACGCGGCTCTGCAACATCAGCTGCGATACGGCACGTTCTCTGGCTCAACCACCAGACCTGGACTGCAGATCCGTCCTCAGAACCGTAGCGGTTTAGGCCGAATCTTAGTACATCTTTAGGAAGAGGTAAAGTATTCGGATTGGTTTTTTTTGGTAAAATTGACAATGGTAAGTACCCGGATATTGATGTAGTGTAGTTTAAAATTATAATCTATTGGTATGTATCGTGTATTATGAGTAAAACTTCCAGGAAGGATCAAATCAATACAATTAATATGACTCCACGAGGACCATGTAATGTAGTAGGCTGATTGGCTATGAACTCCTAGTTAAACCTACACTGGGTACAGCAAAAACCGATTTGTCACTTTCATCCGGGTTACCCATGGATGTACAGGAGGTAAATAGACATGTATTGGAGTGTAGGGGGGGTCGATAGGTCTAGTCTACTACAGGGGGTGACTGTTGGATTTGGTGGAGCTCCCTTAGCCTTTAACAAGAGTCCTATATTATATACAGCCGCATGGGAAACCACTCATCTCAGCTCACTCACTGATGGATGTATACAAAATTCTAAACATTAGTTCTAAGAGTTTGTGTGTGTTGGAAAACTTGAAATTTGGCATGTTGTGTGTGTGTCCTTTGCAATATGACCCGGAGGAAAAAGTCTGAAAACCGGATTTTATACTTTTAAACACCTCAAAAAAAATTCCCAAAAAATCGCGCATTCTTTCACCCCTGCAGGCAAGATCGTTACCCCCCCCCACCCACTACACTTTTTTGTAAGCCCGATAGCGGAGCGAACCGTTCGAGCTAGACTCGGATCTGACGGATAAACTTCGGTGATTGTCCTGAATGAAGTGAACTACAAATATATAGGGTCCAGTGTACTTTGGTGCTGTACTCTCTCCATGGTGAAGTCGACAAAACGCTCGAACATTTGAAAGTCCAGAGTATTTTTTCGATAAAATTAATGTTTCGTGCCCGATAGCGGCCGAACCGTTGGTCGTAGCTCAAAATCTGATTGACCCATCTACAAATGTAGCAAATTGCGCCGATCTACAGAAAAGGTCCTGTGACCTTTTGCCCTATCTCCATTGGTTTGGACCGAATAAAACGTGATTATGTGCAATTTTTTTGTAATATGTGTGTGTGTGTGGTGTGAAGTTTGTCTTTTGAGGTCGATTGCGGCGACATGCCACGAAACCATTGGTCGGCACGTCAAAATTTAAAACACTAGGTTCGATTTAGGGAACAACTAATAATTGATCTACAAAAAATGGTTAAGTAACGTTTTACTATAATCTCCATTAGTTTGACCCAGCAAAACGCGAATTAAGTGACCAATTATTTTTGAAATTTTCGCCGACAAATTTACATTCCGGGCTTTGCGATAGCGGCATCTAAACGGTTGGTCGTACCTCAAAAACAATTCTTCCCTACTATTTAGGAAATTCACGTGGACTACAAAAAAAGTTCAGTAAACACTTTGCCCTATCGTCTCAACGGTTTGGCCGCATAACGCGTTTTAAAGTTTAGATTTTTTCTGAGTTTTACGTGAGATTCTTGCATTCTGGGCTCTATCTTCAGACAAAAATCTTAGTTCTAGCCACGATTTAACATTTGATTTTAATAACAATAAATAATGCGATCTACACAAATGGTCCAGTGATCTTTTACTCTATCTTCCCATGATTTAGCCGTAAAACGTGATTATATTGAAAAATTTACAATTAATAAACTTACTTTTCGTGCTCGATAGTGGCCCCGAACAGTTAGCCCGGAGCTTAAATGTAAAACTTTTTGTAAGTAGCTATTGAAGGGATCTATCAAAAATAGGATCCTAGCAGCTTTCTATCGTTTATCTATCCGTAAGCTAGAGATAATGCTTCTCAAATATGGCTAATTCATTGTCCGTCACTTTTCGGGTGTTTTAAATTTTTGCAACTATAATTAGTGCGATTTCATGGCGAAAAAAGACTCCATACCCCTGGTTACCATATTGACCTTGTATTTACTACGTTAACGAGTGACTAAAACCCCCCTCCACATCGGAAGTTGGCTGAGCGTTAGTGAAGCTTCAATAGTAGATTTCGGACCCCATTAAACCCATCCTATATACCACCACTTAGCAAAAATATACTTCTCCCCACGTCTTCCCCCAGGAGTGTTTTTTTTATTTATTATATTATTGTAAATAGTAGTTACATTGTCAAAAACTCTGGCGTGGAATGATAATTTCCGAAGGTAATTTAAACCCCCTGATCAAATCGTTATATTTTGATAAGGAATTAATGTCAACATGTTCTCGTACCACAGGCGCACATTTCCCAGGAAAGTACCACGAGCCCCCCCCATTCGTTCTTATTATAACCCCCGAATAACATTAACCCCCCCTCCCGGGAATTCCCTGGTAGACGAGCACTCTTGCTTAAATTACATCAGAACCTGATCTACTCAAAATAATCTGCTAAACGTAGTTTTTTCTTTTCTATACACTAAAAATCTGTTTACACCATAGCTGACCAGTGCAGAATTTTATTGCCAAGCGTTTGTACCGGCTAAACCATAGGTCGTAGATATCAAATCCTGACGACGGATTCGAAAGACAAAATTTAATTTCCGACAAGAAATGGTCCAGTCATACTTTTTCTCGTATCTTCTAACGGTTAAGCCTCAAAGAGGCTAACTTAAAAGTCAAAACTTTGATTAAAACTGGAAAATTCAATAAAATAAGTTCAATACTATTTCCGTAATTCCGGACTTATCTCCGAATTTTTGCAAACACTCCACAAAAAGAGGGCCTGGGGCGTGTGGTCATTAACCCCCGGTAACATTACCCCCTCCCGGGATTTCTTGGTATGACCGGATAAACCTCCTGAGTACATTAAACCCCATGAATTATTAACCACCCCGGTAACATTAAAACCTCCCCAGGGAATTTCCTGTCATGACCTTATATCCGAATTTTTACCAATCATCTAAATCCCTCTATCCCCGAATTTGCAAGCGTACATAAATGGGGGCCTGGGGGGGTTAGCCCCCAGGTAGCCGAAGGCGAGTTTGTTAAATACGATGGATGGTTTGACAGAATAACCAGGACGTGCTTGTGACTTTCATATGGGGCAGTGAACACCTCTGGAACTTCTTTAACTTTACTTACCTTTTGTACTTAAATTTTTTCATGTATTAATAATTCTCTCACCTGACGAAGATGATTCCAATCCTCGAAACGTTGCCATAACTTTTTTGTGACATGTAAAAATGTTAACGAAGTCCGACACACATATCCTCCCCCCATCGACCTCAAAAATCCTGGTATAGTTTCGATATTAAGTAGTTTTGGATGTTATTGGGTTGCCCTAGGATTTTCGATATCGTTACAAAACAACGTAGGAGAAATGAACTACACATGATAGGTTTAATTCTTAATCTCCAAAATAGGAATACAAATTGTAATCGTCAAGCATATATGCGAATACCAGGTTTCACCGATGTGATCCTATTATATATTTGAATCAACTTGAGGGGTAATAGCAATACAAATTAGTAAACATTCTGCTGATTTTGTATTGTTTTTTATATTTCCTGCTGTGTGATGTCGCTTTATATTCGCATTAAGCAATTGTTCATGAGCAGGCACCAAAATAAACATTGGCAGTCGGTGTTTCATAACACATCGTCCCATCAGTACCATTGAGTACCCAATGCAATCCGAGCAGGCTTGATTGAATCCTTTGCACGGCTATTGGCCGATTGATGTAGGACAAACACATCGCCCCAACAGTACCATTGAGTACAATGCATTACGAGCAGGCTTGAATGGAATACTTTGCACGGCATTGGGCGACTTGTGTAGACAAACACATACGTCCCAACAGTACCATTGAGTACCAATGCAATCCGAGCAGGCTTGAATGGAATCCTTTGCACGACATTGGCCGACTTGTGTAGACAAACACATCGTCCCAACGATGTACCATGGAGTACCAATGCAATCCGAGCAGGCTTGAAATGAATCCTTTGCACGGCATTGGCCGACTTGTGTAGACAAACATAAATTAAGCCCGGCTTTAAATGGTCCACAATTGGCGGGCCCGCCCCCCTCCCTGGGAAAGTCGTATTAGTGGAACAGCCGCAGCTGCCGTCATTAACTGGCCGGCAAGAGATCGTGAACGTGAGGCGCTTATCATAGCTGTGCTTACTGCATGGTCTACACTACTTAATCTTGGATGTTTGGTCTATTAGTTCACGATGCAATTAATAGGTCTTTTACGTATTTGTGTGTATTGTTTATACTGTAAATGATATGTTACTAGATGTATTTCACGGTGTTGACAATTTAACTGCGGAACATAAGAATCCTCCCATGTCGTGCAATATAACAATCATCCGTCTGTATAGAGGATGGTATAACAGTCTATCACTTTCCAAAACAGAATTTATCTAATAAAGAGCTTCATTATACAACTCTAAGCTCTATTCGCCAATTAGACTGTTTTGACTGAATGCAATTGAAGGAATTCAAAATGAAGAATAATGATTCACTTCGTCTATATGGAGGATGTTATAAACATTGAAAGGTTATGAGACCAACTTTAGAAGATATTTTAATCAAAGAGGAAAGACGTGAAACTAATACCAAGGATTAGTTATTAAGTTCAGAACCACCTTGACGGCCGACACTTGTTTCTTGGATCACAAGCATTCAGGTTTCGTTGCGTGGAGGAAACATTAAAGCGCCTTAAACAAATTAATTACCTTTATGCTTCTGTTATAAGACCTGGAAATATAATCTTATCACCTTTAATGTTTTATGGGATTTGACGATAATATTTTTGGATTTTGCTGCGCCGAACGTGGTGGGTAAGCGAGTCTAATTTATATACAACCGCATGTGTAAGGACTGACTGATCTGACTCACTTCCCATCACTACGGTATTACTAATTCTCAACCTTCACTTCCAGGATGAGTTTAGAGACTTGAAACTTTGGTTACACCAGATAGCTTTCCACGGTGTAACCACCAGGAAAATCCCGCGAAGGAAAAAATAAAGTGAGACAGGGAATTTTTCAATTTTTTCAACCCCTCGAAAATAAATTCCCATAAAAAATCGCCCGCATATCTTCACCCTGCAGGCATTTTTTGTTGTATAGCCCGATAGCAGGCGCGAAACGGTCCGACGTTGGAGCTAGCTCGGATCTGACGAAAAAATTCGATGGTCAGGAATTGAATGTGAACTACAAAAAAGGTCTAATGACTTTTTGCTCCTATCTTCCATGGTTAAGCGACCAAAACGCTCGTAACATTTGAAATTCCAGAGATTTTTTCGATAAAAATTAATGTTTCAAGGCCCGAGATAGCGGGCCGAACCGTTGGTCGGTTTAGCTCAAATCTGATTGAACCATCTCATCAAATTATGCAAATTATGCGCCGATCTACAGAAAGATGGTTCCAGTATCCAGTAACACAGTAATCTTTTGCCCTATACTCGATTGGTTTGGCCGAAAAAACGTGATTATGTACAAATTTTGTTTGTAACTTTTACGCGGAAAACTTTTTGTTTTTGGGGTCGATAGCGGCCGACGAGCCCGAAAACCATTGGCTTCCGGAGGTCAAAAATAAGACTAAACGTGTTGTATTTAGGAAATAAGATTGACATACAAAAAAGGTTCCAGTGACTTTTTACTATATTTCCCTTAGTTTGACCGCAAAAACGCGATTAAGTGAAAATATATGGACATTTTCGCCTAAAAATTTACCATGCCGGGCCTTGATAGCGGCTCAACTACCTCCTAAACGGATTGGGTCGTACACTCACAAACATAATTTTAATTAAACGGAGATTTAGGAAATCACGTGATCTACAGAAAAGGTTCAGTCGACTTCGTGGGAGTTGGTTGCTGAGCGTTAGCCTAAAGGCGTCAATAGTAGATAGGGGACAGAGGGAATATTTATTATGTTCACCAGACACAATACCCTCTTAAAAAAAAGGCCCCCAAGTTGCCAAGTGCAAGTGTGTCATTTAACCCCCGGTACGGTAATTAATATTAACCCCCCCCCGGGGGATTTCCTGGTATGACCTGATAACCTCCTGATACATTCAACCCCTTGATTGTGTTAACCCCCCTTAGGTAACATATAAACCCCCCAGGGAAATTTCCTGCCATGACCTCATGTCCGAATTTTTACCAAGTCACCAAATCTCTTAACCCCCCCCCCTGGGAGATGTATCCTGGTATGACCCAGATAACCCCCTGGAGGACTTATCCCCGGGTAACGTTTAACCCCCCCTGGGAATTTTAGTTCATATGACCAGACAAATATCTGACGAAATATAAAAACCCCCTCTTGTCTTAACCTCCTTAACATTTAATCACCCACCTCAAGGGAATTTCTCGCCTTGACTAGATAGTCTCCTGGTGATATTAAACCCACCCTGTTCGACTTAATATACTGCCTTTGGAGGTCGGTTTTTATTTATGTTTATACTAAAACAATTCAAGATCAGCTAGACCCGTGCAGTCTTTTCTCCCAGAGCTCATTTCTGGCTAAACCATAGGTCGTAGATCAGATCTGAGGGCACAATCGAAAGACAAAATTATAAAATTTCCAACAAGAATAGGTCCAGTCACTTTTTGTCGTATCTCTAAACGGTTTAACCGCAAAATGCCCTCAAAGTCAAAAGTTTTTCACGAATCCGGAAAAAAAATCTATGAAAAAAGGTTCAATTTTTAAATCCACTTGTTCATTTACTTAATGTCTCGGACTTAACCAGTCACCGACAATTTCCGCTTATCCCCGGAACCGAATTTTGCCAAGCGTTTACTTTTGGGGGTGCCTGGGGGCGTAGCCCCCAGCGAAGCCGAAGGCGGAGTCTAAATATATATACAACCGCTTGTGTAAACTGACTGACTGAGCTGACTCACTACTCACTCACGTTATAATAATTCTAACCTACTTTCCAGATGAGTTAGAGTACTTGAAATTTGGTACACAGAGTAGCTTTCCACGTGTAACCACCAGGAAAAAATCCCGAAAAGTGGGAGAATTTTTTCATTTTCATAACCCCTCAAAAAAAATTCCCAAAAAATCGCGCATTTCTTCACCTGCAGGCATTTTTTGTAAGCCCGATAGCGGGCGAAACCGTTGGAGCTAGCTCGGATCTGACCGAAAATTTCATGGTCAGGAATGAAGCTGAAGCTACAAAAAAGGTTCTAATGGACTTTTTGCTCTATCTTCCATGGTTAAGCGACAAAACGCTCGAACATTTGAACATTCCAGAGATTGTTGTTCTGATAAAAAATAATGGCTATTTCAAGCCCGATAGCGGGCCGAACCGTTGGTCGTAGCTCAAATCTGATTGACCCATCAAATTAGCAAATTGCGCGATCTACAGAAAAGGGTCCAGTAATCTTTTGCCCTTATCTACGGATTGGTTTGGGCGAAAAAAACGTGATTATGTACATAATTTTGTTGTAACTTTATACGCGAAACTTTTGTTTTTGTGGGGTCGATTAGCGGCGCAAACACATTGGTCGCGAGGTCAAAATAAGACTAACGTTTTATTTAGGAAATAAGATGACCTACAAAAAAGGTCCAGTGGGGGGGGGGGAAAACTTTTTACTATATTTCCCTGTAGTGTGACCGCCAAAAACGCGATTAAGTGAAAATATTTGGACATTTTCGCCTAAAAATTTACATTTCCGGGCTTTGATAAGCGGGCCCTAAAACGGTTGGGTCGTAACCTCAAAAACAAATTTTTAAACGGGTATTTAGGGAAATCACGTGATCTACAGAAAAGGTTCAGTGACTTCGGGGAGTTGGCTGAGCGTTAGCCTCTAAAGCGTCAATAGTAGATAGGGAACAGAGGAAACCTATTTATTATGTTCACAGACCACCAATACCCTCTAAAAAAGGCCCAAGTGTGTCATTAACCCCGGTAATATTAACCCCCCCCGCGGAGGATTTTCCTGGTATGACCTGATAACCTCCTTGTTTCATTCAACCCCCTGATGTTGTGTCAACCCCCCTTGGTTAATCATTTAAAAAACACCCCCTACAGGGAATTTCCTGCCATGACCTCATGTCCGAATTTTACCCAGGTCACCAAATCTCTTAAACCCCCCCCCCCTGGGAAGATCCTGGATATGACCAGATAACCCCCTGGAGACTTATCCCCCGGATAACGTTAACCCACCCCTGGGAATTTGTTCATAATGACCAGACAATATCCTGACGAAATTTAAACCCCTCTTGTCTTAACCTCCTTAACATTAATCACCCACCCAGGGAACTTTCTCGCCTTCGACTAGATAGTCTCTGGTGATATTAAAACCCCCTTGTTCGACTTAAAATACTGGCCCTTGAGGTCGGTTTTTATCTATGTTTATACTAAACAATTCAAGATAGTGACCCCGTGGCAGATCTTTTCTCCCGAGCTCATTTCTGGCTAAAGACCATAGGTCGTAGATCAGATATGAGGGCTACAATCGAAAGACAAAATTAAATTTCCAACAAAAGAAAGGTTCCAGTCACTTTTTGTCGTATCCTCTAACGGTTTAACCGCACAAAATGCCCTCAAAGTCAATAGTTTTTACGTAATCCGGATAAAAAAAATCTATGAAAAAAGTGGTCAATTTTTAAATCCCTTGGTCATTCTACTTAATGTCCGGACTGTAAACCAGTACCACCGAAATTCCGCTTATCCCCGAATTTGCAAGCGTTTACTTTTCGGGGGCCTGGCGGGCGATAGCCCCCAGCGTAGCCGAAGGCGGAGGTCTAGTATATATACTAATACCGCATGTGTAACTGGGACTGATGACTGACATCACTCACTCCACTTCACGTTTATACTGAATTCTAACCCTACTTTCCAGATCGAAGTTAGAGGACTTGAAATTTGGTACACAGATAGCTTTTCCACGTGTAACTCCCAGGAAAATTCCCGAAAAGTGGAGAATTTTTCATTTTTCAACCCCTCAAAAAAATTCCCCACAAAAATTCGCGCATTCTTTCAACCCCTGCAGGCCATTATTTTTTGTAATGCCCGATTAGCGGAGCCGAACCGTTGGAGCTAGCTCGGATCTGACGGAAAATTCTATGGTCAGGAAATTGGAAGTGAACTACAAAAAAGGGTCTAATGACTTTTTGCTCTATCTTCCATGTGGGTTAAAGCGAACATAAACGCGCCTCGAACATTTGATAATTCCAAGAGATTATTTTTCTCGATAAAGAATAATGTTTTTCTAAGCCCGATAGCCGGGGCCCGGAAACCGTTAGGTTGCGATAGCTCAAATTCTGATTGGACATCACAAATTAGGCAACATTGCGCCGATCTACAGAAAAGGTCCAGTAATCTTTTGCCCTATCTCGATTGGTTTGGCCGAAAAAAACGTGATTATGTACAATTTTGTTGTAAACTTTTACGCGAAACTTTTGTTTTTGGGGTCGATAGCGGCGAAACCATTGGTCGGAGGTCAAAATAAGACTAACGTTTTATTTAGGAAATAAGATGACCTACAAAAAAGGTCCAGTGACTTTTTACTATATTTCCCTTAGTTTGACCGCAAAACGCGGATTAAGTGAAAAATATTGGACATTTTCGCCTAAAAATTTACATTCCGGGCTTGATAGCGGCTCTAAACGGTTGGTCGTAACTCAAAACAAATTTTAAACGGGATTTAGGAAATCACGTGATCTACAGAAAAGGTTCAGTGACTTCGGGAGTTGGCTGAGCGTTAGCTAAGCGTCAATAGTAGATAGGGACAGAGGAAATATTTATTATGTTCACAGACACAATTACCCTCTAAAAAAAGGCCCAAGTGTGTGTCATTAACCCCCGGTAATATAATATAACCCCCCCCCCCGGGGATTTTCCTGGTATGACATGATAAACCTCCTGTACATTCAACCCCCTGATGTGTTAACCCCCCTGGTAACATTAAAACCCCCCCAGGGAATTTCCTGCCATGACCTCATGTCCGAATTTTACCAGTCACCAAATCTCTTAACCCCCCCCTGGGAAGATCCTGGTATGACCAGATAACCCCCTGGAGACTTATCCCCGGGTAACGTTAACCCCCCCTGGGAATTTGTTCATATGACCAGACAATATCCTGACGAAATTAAAACCCCCTCTTGTCTTAACCTCCTTAAACATTAATCACCCACCCAGGGAATTTCTCGCCTTGACTAGATAGTCTCCTGGTGATATTAAACCCCTGTTCGACTTAAAATACTGCCTTGAGGTCGGTTTTTATTATGTTTATACTAAACAATTCAAGATAGCTGACCCGTGCAGACTTTTCTCCCGAGCTCATTTCTGGCTGGCTAAACCATAGGTCGTAGATCAGATCTGAGGGCACAATCGAAAGACAAAATTAAATTTCCAACAAGAAAAGGTTTTTCCAGTCACTTTTTGTCGTATCTCTAAACCGGTTTAACCGCAAAAATGCCCTCAAAGTCAAAAGTTTTTACGAATCCGGAAAAAAAAATCTATGAAAAAGGTCAATTTTTTTAAAATCCCTTGTCATTTACTTAATGTCCGGACTTAACCAGTCACCGAATTCCGCTTATCCCCGAATTTGCAAGCGTTTACTTTGGGGGCCTGGGGGCGTAGCCCCCAGCGAGCCGAAGGCGAGTGTCTAATATATATACAACCGCATGTGTAACTGACTGACTGACTGACTCACTCACTCACTCACGTATACTAATTCTAACCTACTTCCAGATGAGTTAGAGACTTGAAATTTGGTACACAGATAGCTTTCCACGTGTAACCACCAGGAAAATCCCGAAAAGTGAGAATTTTTCATTTTCAACCCCTCAAAAAAATTCCCAAAAAATCGCGCATTCTTCACCCCTGCAGGCATTTTTTTGAACTTAAGCCCGATAGCGGGCGAACCGTTGGAGCTAGCTCGGATCTGACGGAAAATTCATGGTCAGGAATGAAGTGAACTACAAAAAAAGGTCTTCTAATGACTTTTTGCTCTATCTTCCATGGTTAAGCGACAAAACGCTCGAACATTTGAAATTCCAGAGATTTTTTTCGATAAAAATAATGTTTCAAGGCCCGATAGCGGCCCCGAACCGTTGGTCGTAGCTCAAATCTGATTGACCCATCAAATTAGCAAATTGCGCGATCTACAGAAAAGGTCCAGTAATCTTTTGCCCTATCTCGATTGGTTTGGCCGAAAAAAACGTGATTATGTACAATTTTGTTGTAACTTTTACGCGAAACTTTTGTTTTTGGGGTCGATAGCGGCGAAACCATTGGTCGGAGGTCAAAATAAGACTAACGTTTTATTTAGGAAATAAGATGACCTACAAAAAAGGTCCAGTGACTTTTTACTATATTTCCCTTAGTTTGACCGCAAAACGCGATTAGATTAAGTGAAAAATATTGGACATTTTCGCCTAAAAATTTACATTCCGGGCTTGATAGCGGGCTAAACGGTTGGTCGTAACTCAAAAACAAATTTTAAACGGGATTTAGGAAATCACGTGATCTACAGAAAAGGTTCAGTGACTTCGGGAGTTGGCTGAGCGTTAGCTAAGCGTCAATAGTAGATAGGGACAGAGGAATATTTATTATGTTCACAGACACAATACCCTCTAAAAAAGGCCCAAGTGTGTCATTAACCCCCGGTAATATTAACCCCCCCCGGGGATTTCCTGGTATATGACCTGATAACCTCCTGTACATTCAACCCCCTGATGTGTTAACCCCCCTGGTAACATTAAACCCCCCCAGGGAATTTCCTGCCATGACCTCATGTCCGAATTTTACCAGTCACCAAATCTCTTAACCCCCCCCCCCTGGGAAGATCCTGGTATGACCAGATAACCCCCTGGAGACTTATCCCCCGGGGTTAACGTTAACCCCCCCTGGGAATTTGTTCATATGACCAGACAATATCCTGACGAAATTAAACCCCCTCTTGTCTTAACCTCCTTAACATTAATCACCCACCCAGGGAATTTCTCGCCTTGACTAGATAGTCTCCTGGTGATATTAAACCCCCTGTTCGACTTAAAATACTGCCTTGAGGTCGGTTTTTATTATGTTTATACTAAACAATTCAAGATAGCTGACCCGTGCAGACTTTTCTCCCGAGCTCATTTCTGGCTAAACCATAGGTCGTAGATCAGATCTGAGGGCACAATCGAAAGACAAAATTAAATTTCCAACAAGAAAGGTCCAGTCACTTTTTGTCGTATCTCTAACGGTTTAACCGCAAAATGCCCTCAAAGTCAAAAGTTTTTTACGAATCCGGAAAAAAATCTATGAAAAAGGTCAATTTTTAAATCCCTTGTCATTTACTTAATGTCCGGAGACTTAACCAGTCACCGAATTCCGCTTATCCCCGAATTTGCAAGCGTTTTACTTTGGGGGCCTGGGGGCGTAGCCCCCAGCGAGCCGAAGGCGAGTCTAATATATATACAAACCGCATGTGTAACTGACTGACTGACTCACTCACTCACTCACGTATACTAATTTCTAACCTACTTCCAGATGAGTTTTAGAGACTTGAAATTTGGTACACAGATAGCTTTCCACGTGTAACCACCAGGAAAATCCCGAAAAGTGAGAATTTTTCATTTTCAACCCTCAAAAAAAATTCCCAAAAAAATCGCGCATTCTTCACCCCTGCAGGCATTTTTTTGTAAGCCCGATAGCGGGCGAGCGAACCGTTGGAGCTAGCTCGGATCTGACGGAAAATTCATATGGTCAGGAATGAAGTGAACTACAAAAAAAGGTCTAATGACTTTTTGCTCTATCTTCCATGGTTTAAGCGACAAAACGCTCGAACATTTGAAATTCCAGAGATTTTTTCGATAAAAAATAATGTTTCAAGCCCGATAGCGGCCGAACCGTTGGTCGTAGCTCAAATCTGATTGACCCATCAAATTAGCAAATTGCGCGATCTACAGAAAAGGTCCAGTTCCAGTAATCTTTTGCCCTATCTCGATTGGTTTGGCCGAAAAAAAAAAAACGTGATTATGTACAATTTTGTTGTAACTTTTACGCGAAACTTTTGTTTTTGGGGTCGATAGCGGCGAAAACCATTGGTCGGAGGTCAAAATAAGACTAACGTTTTATTTAGGAAATAAGATGACCTACAAAAAAAGGTCCAGTGACTTTTTACTATATTTCCCTTTAGTTTGACCGCAAAACGCGATGATATTTAAGTGAAAAATATTGGACATTTTCGCCTAAAAATTTACATTCCGGGCTTGATAGCGGCTAAACGGTTGGTCGTAACTCAAAACAAATTTTTTAAACGGGATTTAGGAAATCACGTGATCTACAGAAAAGGTTCAGTGACTTCGGGAGTTGGCTGAGCGTTAGCTAAGCGTCAATAGTAGATAGGGACAGAGGAATATTTATTATGTTCACAGACACAATACCCTCTAAAAAAGGCCCAAGTGTGTCATTAAACCCCCGGTGGTAATATTAACCCCCCCCCCGGGGATTTCCTGGTATGACCTGATAACCTCCTGTACATTCAACCCCCTGATGTGTTAACCCCCCTGGTAACATTAAACCCCCCCAGGGAATTTCCTGCCATGACCTCATGTCCGAATTTTACCAGTCACCAAATCTCTTAACCCCCCCCCCTGGGAAGATCCTGGTATGACCAGATAACCCCCTGGAGAACTTATCCCCCGGGGGTAACGTTAACCCCCCCTGGGAATTTGTTCATATGACCAGACAATATCCTGACGAAATTAAACCCCCTCTTGTCTTAACCTCCTTAACATTAATCACCCACCCAGGGAATTTCTCGCCTTGACTAGATAGTCTCCTGGTGATATTAAACCCCCTGTTCGACTTAAAATACTGCCTTGAGGTCGGTTTTTATTATGTTTATACTAAACAATTCAAGATAGCTGACCCGTGCAGACTTTTCTCCCGAGCTCATTTCTGGCTAAACCATAGGTCGTAGATCAGATCTGAGGGCACAATCGAAAGACAAAATTAAAATTTCCAACAAGAAAGGTCAGTCACTTTTTGTCGTATCTCTAACGGTTTAACCGCAAAATGCCCTCAAAGTCAAAAAGTTTTTACGAATCCGGAAAAAAATCTATGAAAAAGGTCAATTTTTAAATCCCTTGTCATTTACTTAATGTCCGGACTTAACCAGTCACCGAATTCCGCTTATCCCCGAATTTGCAAAGCGTTTTTACTTTGGGGGCCTGGGGGCGTAGCCCCCAGCGAGCCGAAGGCGAGTCTAATATATATACAACCGCATGTGTAACTGACTGACCTGACTCACTCACTCACGTATACTAATTCTAAACCTACTTCCAGATGAGTTAGAGACTTGAAATTTGGTTACACAGATAGCTTTCCACGTGTAACCACCAGGAAAATCCCGAAAAGTGAGAATTTTTCATTTTCAACCCCTCAAAAAAAATTCCCAAAAAATCGCGCATTCTTCACCCCTGCAGGCATTTTTTGTAAGCCCGATAGCGGGCGAACCGTTGGAGCTAGCTCGGATCTGACGGAAAAATTCATGGTCAGGAATGAAGTGAACTACAAAAAAGGTCTAATGACTTTTTGCTCTATCTTCCATGGTTAAGCGACAAAACGCTCGAACATTTGAAATTCCAGAGATTTTTTCGATAAAAATATAATGTTTCAAGCCCGATAGCGGCCGAACCGTTGGTCGTAGCTCAAATCTGATTGACCCATCAAATTAGCAAATTGCGCGATCTACAGAAAAGGTCCAGTAATCTTTTGCCCTATCTCGATTGGTTTGGCCGAAAAAAAAAAAAAAACGTGATTATGTACAATTTTGTTGTAACTTTTACGCGAAACTTTTGTTTTTGGGGTCGATAGCGGCGCGAAAACCATTGGTCGGAGGTCAAAATAAGACTAACGTTTTATTTAGGAAATAAGATGACCTACAAAAAAGGTCCAGTGACTTTTTACTATATTTCCCTTAGTTTGACCGCAAAACGCGGATTAAGTGAAAATATTGGACATTTTCGCCTAAAAATTTACATTCCGGGCTTGATAGCGGCCCTAAACGGTTGGTCGTAACTCAAAACAAATTTTAAACGGGATTTAGGAAATCACGTGATCTACAGAAAAGGTTCAGTGACTTCGGGAGTTGGCTGAGCGTTAGCTAAGCGTCAATAGTAGATAGGGACAGAGGAATATTTATTATGTTCACAGACACAATACCCTCTAAAAAAGGCCCAAGTGTGTCATTAACCCCGGTAATATTAACCCCCCCCCCCCCCGGGGATTTCCTGGTATGACCTGATAACCTCCTGTACATTCAACCCCCTGATGTGTTAACCCCCCTGGTAACATTAAACCCCCCAGGGAATTTCCTGCCATGACCTCATGTCCGAATTTTACCAGTCACCAAATCTCTTAACCCCCCCCCCTGGGAAGATCCTGGTATGACCAGATAACCCCCTGGAGACTTATCCCCCGGTAACGTTAACCCCCCCTGGGAATTTGTTCATATGACCAGACAATATCCTGACGAAATTAAACCCCTCTTGTCTTAACCTCCTTAACATTAATCACCCACCCAGGGAATTTCTCGCCTTGACTAGATAGTCTCCTGGTGATATTAAACCCCTGTTCGACTTAAAATACTGCCTTGAGGTCGGTTTTTATTATGTTTATACTAAACAATTCAAGATAGCTGACCCGTGCAGACTTTTCTCCCGAGCTCATTTCTGGCTAAACCATAGGTCGTAGATCAGATCTGAGGGCACAATCGAAAGACAAAATTAAATTTCCAACAAGAAAGGTCCAGTCACTTTTTGTCGTATCTCTAACGGTTTAACCGCAAAAATGCCCTCAAAGTCAAAAGTTTTTACGAATCCGGAAAAAAATCTATGAAAAAGGTCAATTTTTAAATCCCTTGTCATTTACTTAATGTCCGGACTTAACCAGTCACCGAATTCCGCTTATCCCCGAATTTGCAAGCGTTTACTTTGGGGGCCTGGGGGCGTAGCCCCCAGCGAGCCGAAGGCGAGTCTAATATATATACAACCGCATGTGTAACTGACTGACTGACTGACTCACTCACTCACTCACGTATACTAATTCTAACCTACTTCCAGATGAGTTAGAGACTTGAAATTTGGTACACAGATAGCTTTCCACGTGTAACCACCAGGAAAATCCCGAAAAGTGAGAATTTTTCATTTTCAACCCCTCAAAAAAATTCCCAAAAAATCGCGCATTCTTCACCCCTGCAGGCATTTTTTGTAAGCCCGATAGCGGGCGAACCGTTGGAGCTAGCTCGGATCTGACGGAAAATTCATGGTCAGGAATGAAGTGAACTACAAAAAAGGTCTAATGACTTTTTGCTCTATCTTCCATGGTTAAGCGACAAAACGCTCGAACATTTGAAATTCCAGAGATTTTTTCGATAAAAAATAATGTTTCAAGCCCGATAGCGGCCGAACCGTTGGTCGTAGCTCAAATCTGATTGACCCATCAAATTAGCAAATTGCGCGATCTACAGAAAAGGTCCAGTAATCTTTTGCCCTATCTCGATTGGTTTGGCCGAAAAAACGTGATTATGTACAATTTTGTTGTAACTTTTACGCGAAACTTTTGTTTTTGGGGTCGATAGCGGCGAAACCATTGGTCGGAGGTCAAAATAAGGACTAACGTTTTATTTAGGAAATAAGATGACCTACAAAAAAGGTCCAGTGACTTTTTACTATATTTCCCTTAGTTTGACCGCAAAACGCGATTAAGTGAAAATATTGGACATTTTCGCCTAAAAATTTACATTCCGGGCTTGATAGCGGCTAAACGGTTGGTCGTAACTCAAAACAAATTTTAAACGGGATTTAGGAAATCACGTGATCTACAGAAAAGGTTCAGTGACTTCGGGAGTTGGCTGAGCGTTAGCTAAGCGTCAATAGTAGATAGGGACAGAGGAATATTTATTATGTTCACAGACACAATACCCTCTAAAAAAGGCCCAAGTGTGTCATTAACCCCCGGTAATATTAACCCCCCCCCGGGGATTTCCTGGTATGACCTGATAACCTCCTGTACATTCAACCCCCTGATGTGTTAACCCCCTGGTAACATTAAACCCCCCAGGGAATTTCCTGCCATGACCTCATGTCCGAATTTTACCAGTCACCAAATCTCTTAACCCCCCCCCTGGGAAGATCCTGGTATGACCAGATAACCCCCTGGAGACTTATCCCCCGGTAACGTTAACCCCCCCTGGGAATTTGTTCATATGACCAGACAATATCCTGACGAAATTAAACCCCCTCTTGTCTTAACCTCCTTAACATTAATCACCCACCCAGGGAATTTCTCGCCTTGACTAGATAGTCTCCTGGTGATATTAAACCCCCTGTTCGACTTAAAATACTGCCTTGAGGTCGGTTTTTTATTATGTTTATACTAAACAATTCAAGATAGCTGACCCGTGCAGACTTTTCTCCCGAGCTCATTTCTGGCTAAACCATAGGTCGTAGATCAGATCTGAGGGCACAATCGAAAGACAAAATTAAATTTCCAACAAGAAAGGTCCAGTCACTTTTTGTCGTATCTCTAACGGTTTAACCGCAAAATGCCCTCAAAGTCAAAAGTTTTTACGAATCCGGAAAAAAAAAATCTATGAAAAAGGTCAATTTTTAAATCCCTTGTCATTTACTTAATGTCCGGACTTAACCAGTCACCGAATTCCGCTTATCCCCGAATTTGCAAGCGTTTACTTTGGGGGCCTGGGGGCGTAGCCCCCAGCGAGCCGAAGGCGAGTCTAATATATATACAACCGCATGTGTAACTGACTGACTGACTGACTCACTCACTCACGTATACTAATTCTAACCTACTTCCAGATGAGTTAGAGACTTGAAATTTGGTACACAGATAGCTTTCCACGTGTAACCACCAGGAAAATCCCGAAAAGTGAGAATTTTTCATTTTCAACCCCTCAAAAAAAATTCCCAAAAAATCGCGCATTCTTCACCCCTGCAGGCATTTTTTGTAAGCCCGATAGCGGGCGAACCGTTGGAGCTAGCTCGGATCTGACGGAAAATTCATGGTCAGGAATGAAGTGAACTACAAAAAAGGTCTAATGACTTTTTGCTCTATCTTCCATGGTTAAGCGACAAAACGCTCGAACATTTGAAATTTCCAGAGATTTTTTCGATAAAAATAATGTTTCAAGCCGATAGCGGCCGAACCGTTGGTCGTAGCTCAAATCTGATTGACCCATCAAATTAGCAAATTGCGCGATCTACAGAAAAGGTCCAGTAATCTTTTGCCCTATCTCGATTGGTTTGGCCGAAAAAACGTGATTATGTACAATTTTGTTGTAACTTTTACGCGAAACTTTTGTTTTTGGGGTCGATAGCGGCGAAACCATTGGTCGGAGGTCAAAATAAGGACTAACGTTTTATTTAGGAAATAAGATGACCTACAAAAAAAGGTCCAGTGACTTTTTACTATATTTCCCTTAGTTTGACCGCAAAACGCGATTAAGTGAAAATATTGGACATTTTCGCCTAAAAAATTTACATTCCGGGCTTGATAGCGGCTTAAAACGGTTGGTCGTAACTCAAAACAAATTTTAAACGGGATTTAGGAAAATCACGTGATCTACAGAAAAGGTTCAGTGACTTCGGGAGTTGGTGCTGAGCGTTAGCTTAAGCGTCAATAGTAGATAGGGACAGAGGAATATTTATTATGTTCACAGACACAATACCCTCTAAAAAAGGCCCAAGTGTGTCATTAACCCCCCGGTAATATTAACCCCCCCCCCCGGGGATTTCCTGGTATGACCTGATAACCTCCTGTACATTCAACCCCCTGATGTGTTAACCCCCCTTGGTAACATTAAACCCCCCCAGGGAATTTCCTGCCATGGACCTCATGTCCGAATCTTTACCAGTCACCAAATCTCTTAAACCCCCCCCCCCCTGGGAAGATCCTGGTATGACCAGATAACCCCTGGAGACTTATCCCCGGTAACGTTAACCCCCCCTGGGAAATTTGTTCATATGACCAGACAATATCCTGACGAAATTAAACCCCCTCTTGTCTTAACCTCCTTAACATTAATCACCCACCCAGGGAATTTCTCGCCTTGACTAGATAGTCTCATGGTGATATTAAACCCCCATGTTCGACTTAAAATACTGCCTTGAGGTCGGTTTTTATTATGTTTATACTAAACTAATTCAAGATAGCTGACCCGTGCAGGACTTTTCTCCCGAGGGCTCAGATTCTGGCTAAAACCATAGGTCGTA
>NW_025785124.1:0-21960 GCF_021130785.1 Homalodisca vitripennis | reverse complement strand
GGAGCCAGCCAAACCCTGTCAAAAAAACTGAATGTCACGGTGGATCCAAAATTATGCCGTCAACCTGTACTAACAATTAAATCACCACTCCAAAATTCAAACTCTTCAGAAACCCAGACTTTTTTAGACCCAACTCAAAGAAGCAAAACTCGATGCAGAATCTTCTTGAATTCAAATTTAAAGACAAGATTCAAATCTTCCATCAGAACATAGATTGGCTGTGCAATAAAATCGATAGACTAAATCACGATAAGACGTACACGTTACTACTTGACGCGACGTGCTACGCAGTGATTTCGCTATACAGTGTTTATTGAATTTCATATGAACTTAAGTTGATTTAACTATGTCGTCTCACTGTGGCATCTGTGGATTATCCTACGGGAATGACGAAAATGAACAGAAGATTAAGTGCTCCGGAAGTTGCGAAAACCTCTTCCATTATCGGTGCGTTCCAAGAGGATGTTGATGGAGCGAAAACCCGATCTTTTAGGGATTGGAAATGCAAGAGTTGCAGAGGTGAAACAGCTATTAGTTCGGAGGGTAGGGCCGTGAGTACATACAAGAACTCTTTAAAGTAATAAAAGAACTGAAATCAGAAGTTGCCGAGCTGAAATCAACTAGAAATGAGTTAAAAAGCCTATCCGAATCTATGCAGTTCGTCTCAAATAAGATGGATGAATCGACAAACCTAATGAAAGAAATTAAGGTCGATTTAGCAGCTCTGAAGAAAGAGAACGAATATATGCGTAATAGGAATGCCGCCCTCGACACTGAGGTAACTTCTCTGAAGGATAGAGTTCGTCAGCTAGAACATTACTCAAGAAAAAACAACCTTGAGATAAGTGGGATCCCTGAAACTCCGAATGAAAACGTCTTCAGCCTAGTTAAGGACATCGGAGCTGCCCTTGGTGTACAGATAACAGGAAAACGACATCTCAACTGCCCACCGAGTTCCATCTTTCAAGAAAGACCGCCCGCAGCCCCTCATAGTTACAATTCTCAAGGAGGACAGCTCGTGACACTTTACTCAACAAATTCAAGGAAAGGAAGGTGATGACAGCAAAACAGATTCATGCCGCTCTTCCCGCTCAGAACGTCTACATCAACGAACATATGTCCCCAGAAAATAAGGTATTTCTGTCCAAACTGAAACAGAAGTGTAAAGAAGTGGGTTACGATTACGCGTGGGTGCAGAGACGGAAAGTTTTTTGTCAGGAAGTGTCAGGGCGAACGTTACCGCAGAATTGACAACTATGAGGAACTTGACAAGCTAAAGTAAAATGTGAGTTGTGTTATTATTTATACTATCTATTGATCAATTTATTGTTTACATACTTCTTTGTTGTTTGTTCTTATTTTTTGTTGAGTTTGTTGTATAGTTTATTATTGTTAAATGTATATATATATATATATATATATTATAAATTCCACGTTACGCATTTATTTTAGATAAACTTTATAAGTACATGATGGTACATAGTTTCAAATAATTGTCAATCCGATCTGTATACATTTTTTGAACCTGGAAATAATATAAACAACTATAGACTGATATATACAAACATAAGAAGTCTGAGAAAAAACTTTGATAGTTTAGTGGCAGAAATAGGTGTTATGGAACATAAATTTCATTTTATTATACTTAGTGAAATATGGGTTAGTAGTCATGAGGGACAGATTTTTATAATATTCCAGGTTACACATCATTTGCCAAGTGCAACGATACTTATAGAGCAGGTGGTGTTATATGTTTTGTACATTGATTCAATAGATTGTAAACAGCTAAATTCCCCTTTCAATATGACAACAGCTGATACACTTATCCTTGGACATTAATATAAACAAAACCTACTTTAAACTAATATGCTTATACAGGCTACAATTTATATCTGAAAATTCATTTCTATTGGAACTGACTCAACTTGTATCGGAAATGAAAAATAACATTATTTATGTTGGGGATATAAATATTAACCTATTGGAAACAAATGAAATAACTCAGAGCTACAATAGTATAATGAACAATAATGGGTTTTTGTCTTTAGTAAATACTCCAACCAGAATAACAAACAAACTCAAAAACACTTATTGATCACATATTTGTTAGAAGTAGATATATTGATCTCTTTTCCAGTGATGTGTTTGATTTAGGAATAACGGACCATTGTGTTCTAGGACTAAAGTTTAATAACAAGTGTAGCACGTCAGTCAATTTAACAAATTGTAATCCCAGTATTGACAGTTTCGTGCCTGATTTAGATATGATCAAAAATAAGTTACAAAATACTGATTGGTGTGAGATTTTTTTATGAAGAAGATGTTAATTGTTGTTTACAATAAATTCCAAGAAGTGTTGAGTAGTATTGTTAATAGTAGTAAATAGAATAGCTGTAATTGATTGTAAACTAAAGAAAGCTAAGTTAATAAGCCCATGGATTACTAGGAATATTCTTAAAAGAATAGCCAAACGAAAAAAGCTTTACACAATTTGTAAGAGGAGGACCATATGATACAACATTTAAAAGTTACTTTAATAGATTTTCTAATAACCTAAAACAAGAAATTGATAATTCAAAAAACACATTTTTATGCAAAAAAGTTAGAAAGTTGTAAAGGTGACATTTCTCAACAGTGGAAAATCATTAATAATGTAACAGGTAGTTCTAAAAACAATGGTGTCGGACCGGATTGAGTTAGATAATGGGACTTGGATAACTGACCCCAGTACTATCGCAGAAGAAATCAAACAAACATCTTATCTCGGTTACACTCTGATAAGCCCAGTACAATCACTACCGAAACACTAACTCCTCTTCCCTTTCAGAACAATTCCTTTTTTATTGCTCCTACCTCCGTGGACGAAGTCAAAGCGGTTGTTCGCAATTTAAAAAATAAGAATATCCCACAGGTTTTGACAATTTTAATGTAATTTTATTAAAACATATAGTGGATGACATAGCTCCTGTTTTAGTGTATATAATAAATAATAGTTTCAGTAAAGGTGTCTTTCCCGAAAGTCTTAAACTAAGTCTCAGTAGTACCTATATTAAAAAAACCAAAATTTATATAAATTGGGACAACCTGAGACCTATAAGTCTTCTTTCAGTTTTTTCTAAATTATTCGAGAAAATAATGATGATAAGGCTGGGACAGCTTCCTAAATAAATCTAACTTCTTTAGTACTAAACAATTCGGTTTTATTAAAGGCAAATCAACGGAGAGTGCGTTAATTACAGTAACAGATCATATTTTTGCTAGCTTAAATTCTAAACTTAAAACAACAGGTCTATTCATTGACTTTTAAAAAAAGCTTTCGACATGGTTAATCATGAGATCCTTTTAAATAAATTAGAATCTGTCGGGATAAGAGGAGTAGCTTTAAGCTGGTTCAAGAGCTTTATTACAGGACGAAAACAACGAGTTAAAATTAATAACACCTTTAGTGAACCACTCACTGTTCAAACAGGGGTACCTCAAGGATTCAATGACCTCAGCAACCCTTTTTCTAATTTTCATTAACGATTTATTAAATTTAAACTTTCAAGGAGATATTAACGCTTTTGCTGACGATATTGCGCTCTTTTACTCACATAAAAATTTAATTATAATAGGAAATTCCATAAATCATGATCTTTTACTACTTTAAAAAATGGTGCTCTATAAACAGAATGCAAGTAAATGTTAGCAAGACAAAGTTTTATAAATTTTGATTTCGCTGGCTTCGACATACCCTTTCCGTTGGTTTTCCATTCCTCAACCTGTAATACTCAATTATGTACCTGTCAGCCGTTAGAAAAAGTAAAAACTATTAAATACTTAGGAATAATACTGGATGAAAAATTCTCTTTCGAACCACATGTATATGGACTTACATAGAAAATTAAGATCACAAATTAGAAAATTCTATTTTTTAAGAAATTTTTGTAATAAATCACTTTTGAGAACACTTTATTTTGCACTGATCAATTCAAGACTGCAGTAACGCTTTGCCTTGCTGGGGAGGAACGTTTAAGTCGTTAATGGATAAATTAAGAATTACTCAAAATTATTTCTTGAGAATAATTTTAAAAACAACCAAAAAGAACAAGTTCATTTCCTTTATACCAGCAGTTGAACATCTTACCAATACAACATCTTTTTGTTTTTAAAGTTCTCAGATTGTTTTTTATTAGAAGTGGAAATAGAGAGAACACAATGCCTAATTATCTGCATAACACAAGAAGTTTTGGAAATAAATTCTTTAAACTACCCAAAGTTAATAGAGTTATCTTTCGTAACTCTTTTCAATATCGGGGCCCCAAATACTTCAATCAACTTCCACTCCAAATAAGGAATATTAAACAATTATAAAACATTTTTGTAAAGAAACGATTGCTTGGCTTTTTGTTCAACATAATGTGGAATACCTGAACAACGTGCTGGTATAAGCAAAATTATTTTGGATAGAGATGGAGATATGTGGGCCTATTGCTGTTTTAGTTGTTGTTAATGTATAATTATATTGTTGACCATGTCATACACGCTTTATGGACAAAACAAAGTTAATTGATTAATTATGTATTCTTGTGTATAGCTTTCAGATGTCACAGTTTGGCGAATTACTAAGTGTTTATTGAATGCTAGACTGAAATAACTATTATGTAAAAAGAATGTATATTTCCCTTTGTACAACTGATCACACTACTGGACAAAGTGATCAGTTCAGATTTCTCGACTTTTTTATTGTTATACTTTTGTGAATTGCAATATGAGAAATAAAATTCATTTATTCATTTATTCACTTTGTACACATCCACAAGCCCGATTTAGTTGTCCTCACAGAACATGGACTAAGTGAATCAACTTTGAAAAATGTATGCTTGGTGGACTACTGTCTTGGTAACTGCATTTTGCAGAGAGAGTCACAGGAAAGGTGGTTGTTGCCATCTACAAGCACACTGACATGGCTAATGAGGTGGAGAGTGTTAATATTGCTGACCATTCAGAAGAACTCGTATGTGAAATGTCTTCAATCAGGATAACATTCAACAGGAAAATCATGATTATACATTCTTGGGAATATATCGACCACCCAGTGCTCCTCTTGACAATGCCTTGGCCCTGTTAAACTGATACCCTCAGCTTACTTCCTTGTGACAACAGTGGAATTTGTATTGTTGGTGATATCAATGTAAATTGCTTGCTTCCATCAAGAGAAAATGTAGCATTATGGGAAGCACTCGCCACCTTCGATGTAACCAGAATACCGTTGCCTCCTACAAGACTCACTAATACCTCTGCTACTTCCATTGACATTGTCTGCACCAATCTTAACACTGACAGAGTAAAAGTCATAGTGGAAAATACGGGCCTTTCAGATCATATGGGACAGCTTTGCTACGTTGACGCCCCAATAAAGAAAAATGAAAGCTTTTTAGAACTACTCACAGACAATTTAATCCTGACAACCTCCAGCACTTCAAGGACCATCCTGTCACTTCAATCATGGGACAGAGTCTATCAGGCAGCTACAGCAGACGAGGCTTACATGAACTTTATTGATACCCTGACAATAGCCCTTGACATCACATGTCCAAGTAAAATTTGCATACCGAAAAAAAATAGAGGAAAAATTCTAGCCCTACAAAACCCAGAAGCTAACAGCCTTAGAAAAGAGTTCATCCTGGCGCTTGACAAATATAAAAAAACTGGAAGTGAGCAAGACAAAGTGGATGCGTTTAACAAGAAAAAAATGTATGATCTAAAACTAAAAACTCTAAGATGGGAAGAAAATGAAAGCCTTATTGCTGAGTTCAAGTAATAAATCTAAAGCCATCTGGACTGTCATCAATAGTGAGAGAATTTCAAGAAAAGACAGTGCAGGGGCAAGATGGCAGATTGATGTTGGAGGAAAGGTAGAAGAAGACCCAGACAAATTGTGTGAACACTTTAATATCTTTTTTTCCAATATAGCCGAGCAAACTCTACTGCAAAACAATCAATCAAGAGCCATTGTTATGAGTGATACTTCTTTTCTTGGAACTTCACTTATGGAATGGAGACTCACTTCCTTCAGTGAAGTTTTTAACACTATAATGTCACTGAAGTCAACATCTTCTTCAGGTATCGATGACGTGAGCTCTAAGCTGCTAAAGTTTTGCATTGGTGAAGTATTTTTACCCATTACAGATATAATCAACAAGTCTTTGTCTCAGGGGATTTTTCCTAGCAAACTCAAAATATCTAAAGTTTATCCCCTTCATAAGCAGGGAAAGCAAAAAGGAGCTACAAAATTTCAGGCCGATATCCCTAATCCCAACTATTTCAAAAATCATAGAAAAAATAATTTTAACCTGAATTCAAAACCACCTTAAACTCAACAATCTCCTGCCTGATAGACAACATGGGTTTATCCCTGGAAGATCAACCACAAGTGCTTTTAACCGATTTAATAGAACACATCATTGACAACTTGGAGGAAGGGAACACAGTTACAAGTGTTTTCCTTGATTTAAGTAAGGCGTTTGACTGTTTGGGCCATAGTTTAATTATCAACAAAAATTAAATCTCTTGGTTTTGGAGGGACTACAGTCAAGTGGTTTGAGAGTTACTTAACGGGAAGAGAACAGGTCGTTGAAATAAAACAAAACCTGGATGGAACAGAGAGGACTGCAAGATCTGGGCCCTTGGCTGTTACAAGAAGTGTTCCCCAGGGTTCAGTGTTGGGCCCGGTTCTGTTTGTTCTTTTTACTGCAGACCTACCTAAGTATTTGGGTAATATAAGCTACCCAGTCATGTTTGCTGATGACACCGTTCTTGTAACGAGTGGCAATGCCATTGAAGACCTGGACATTCGTACCTTCATATCAGTCAGTATGTCACAACAATATTGCTCAAATAACGACCTAGTTTTTAAAGCTGCAAAGACAAAATATCTCGCTTCTGGACGATTAAAAGAATGCTTGACTGAGCCCCCAGATCTTCAGAGAGTTGACAACACAAAACACTTAGGCCCTAACTCTGGATCAAGGCCTCTCCTGGAGCAATCACACCGACCAACTGTGTTCAAGGCTTAGCTCTGCAATCTTTGCAATGAAGAGGATTAAATCCATTGGTACCTCTATCGCTTTGAGAGCCGCATATCACGCTCTGTTCGAATCACATGTCCGATATGGAATAACTCTGTGGGGAAGTTCATCTGCCGGCAACCTTCATCGTGTCCTGGTATTACAGAAGCGGGTTATGCGGATCATGGCAGGACTACAGCCACAAGAATCTTGTAGAGAGGCTTAAATCTTTTGAGATACTCACAGTAGTGTCCATATACATCATCGAGGGTATATCACCCACGCCTCAAGAGAAAGATTACCAAGGGTTGGTGACGTCAACAGCTACACAACAAGACGGGCAAATGATATATCCCTTCCAGCGCATAGAACAACCCTTTACACCAAGAAGCCTTCCTATAGCGGTGCAAGACTCTTTAACATGC
The DNA here is from genome assembly GCF_021130785.1 of Homalodisca vitripennis. NCBI lineage: Eukaryota > Metazoa > Arthropoda > Insecta > Hemiptera > Cicadellidae > Homalodisca > Homalodisca vitripennis. The sequence goes on along the minus strand of NW_025785124.1, from coordinate 14,486 downwards.
TTCCAGAAAACTTCAAAACATGTGACTCTAAAACTCTGAAAGAAAAGACTGCACAGCCTGTTGATAAACTCTACAATTTATAGTTTGAATAAGTTTTTTAATTCTGTTAATGCTATTATTTAAGACATGTATGTGTATGTATATGCATTCCATATATTTTCTCCTCATATATATATTTTATTTTACAGAAATGTTAGTTAATAGCCAATTTTAAAGATATTTTCTCTTTGCATTTATAATAGTTTTAAACTAGTTTACCTACTTCTTGATGACATCAATTTTTACTGCATGTGTTGACTCTGTAACCATTCTTGATGAATGTGTGAATAAAGATATTATTGAATTGAATTGAATTTAAGTGTTGCTAACATAGAAATGGAGCTTCATTGCACAATTTCAATTCTATAGGTCAGTTCATTTTCTGAGATATCATACAAATAGACATACAGACAGAGCTGGAATTTCTTCAGACCCTCTGATTATAGGTTTTCGTTAATGCTCAGAAAATAATAATTATATTGCATAAGAAGATTCAAAGGTATGTATCAGACAAAACCCATACAAAGAACAGAAATGAAAATTGTTGTAATTTTGGTTATTATAATATAAAATATAAAAACCTGACCTAAGATGGCCGAGTGAGTGGAGTCTCGCTGCCGCCAAGTACTGAGCACGCTACCCAGGAGTCCGTGTACGAACACAACATCTACAAGAGGCTGGTGAGCTCGATACGTAGGATAAAGTGGGACCACATGTCTGCCATAATGTGCCTGGGTCATGTCATCCCTGTCCAGATTAGCCAGGCTCTGACCGGCCAGCAGACTAAGGTGGTTGATCCTCACTCTCCAGCCACATAGCCAGGACTCCTATCCATCCTAGAGATGTACAATTCGTTGTAAACAATATGAGTCTAAATAGCATCTAACTTCCTGCTCCAGTTCACAATTGAAGCAAGTGAAAGTCTAACAATGTGCTTTACAATCTGTCTTTTTACTGTATGTATAAGCTACATGTGTTAATGTTACATGTTAAAATATTCATAAGCTTACAGTTTTACTTAGCTTGTTTATAAATTTATTTATACTGATATCATGCCCTAGTTTTCAAGAAAAGTTTAAAAAAATCTTTAGTATAGGCATTGATGTTGTATATTTATTTGTTATCTTACTTCTTGTATTTACTCTTAGGCCTAGATAAGTTTGTGTCATTTTTTATATTTATTTTAGTTTTTAGACGACAGTAATTCTGAAAAGCAGTATTGTACTGAGAAGCGCTGGATTAATAAAGGCATTTTTATTTATTTATTTTTCATTGCCATCATGGTTACCCATAAGGGCCATTGTAAACATATTTTCTAAACATTTAGTTATATTCCCATGGAGTGACATGCACTATCCTCAAATTCAGTGTTTCCCTACATAGAAATGAAGTAGCTTACAAATGCAAAATTTCAAGTTATAGATCAGTTTGTTTTCGAGATATCATGCAAAACAGATAGACAGAAATGAAATTTTTCCAACTCCTTAATTGATAAACTTCATTAACACTCAGGCCAATAAGCTATTGTAATCCTCAAAAAGAAAACATGTTAATTATTTAGAGTAAAACATTTTGTTGCTACAAAATATGATCAAAGAGGTTTTTTTGGACAAGTGTGATCATTGTAGAATATAGACTGCACAGCAGCGGCAATGGGTGGCAGACAACAGGTCAATCAGTCAAGTTCCAGAATTCTGAAATCAGTATGGTGATCACAGTATGAAAGAGATTATAGAAATATTGAACTGATGACCGCACATTGAATGTCAGACTTTCTCTATGACATTTTTTATCAAACCTGCACTATAATCAAGTGTCAAGTTGATTAATTTTTCATCAGTGTCACGTTGTAGTATACTGTACTATATTGTACAGTAGGCAGCAGAAGAATTATTGAGCTACAAAAAGAACCTATTTTAATTCTAAAACGATGCTAAAACATCTTACTTTTTCAGACCTATATTCAGTTATATTTTAAAATGTTTGTTTTAATACATTTTATCATTATATTTTGAAATGTTTTTAGTTTATCTATTTCTAAATTTTCTTCCCCGAAATTTGATGCTCCTATAAACTGCCGTACTGGGCTTTAGCCCTTTAAGCCCACGTTAAATCCCAGTCCTAATATCCGAGAGAACTATTACAGTGGAGAACTATTATTATGATCCTTTCAGTTATTCCCACCATAGTGTTAACATTCACCTATCCCAATGATTTGTAGTGTCCTTTATAGCAGTGTTTCCATTTACTAGCATTTCTTTCTATTGTAATAAATATTTTTATAATGATAATTAGCATTGTATTCAATAAACAAATCCTTAGGAGCAACGAACATGCTCCTCTTTTAAAGAAGTTGAAAGAATATTTGGCACCCCTCTTACACTCACCTTAATAGGAGATGAAAATGTTCTTTGATGATTTAACCACCTCATGGTACTTACCCTTGAATTTCAGAGACAGGCAGGACAATACTTAAGAGATTCTGGCAAGTTATTAGAAGTGTATAGGCCGGACTTAAGGTACTAACCTTGTTTATTCCAGATAAACATCATACACCTAAGGTTTATTAAACATATTCCTTTAACGCATACATACAAAATTTAGTTCTGTTTAGGCAGACCATTAGAACTGCTCTCAAACTACCAAACTTCCCTTAATCTTGCCCTGTTAAAAACCTCAAAGTGAGAGCATAAAAACTATTAAAAAAAAACTATAGTAGTTGAACTTTTTGAAATTGATACCAAACAAAAATTAACAACAGTTAACATTAAACAATGTAAAGAAATGTTTCCAAAATATTTTTTTCTAGGATAATTGCTAAAGTCTGCTATCTAGAATACTTTACCGGATGAAAAAACCTGAGGGAGAAATTCTTGATGTGAACAGATTCTTGCCAAAATTCTGCAGATCATTTTGCAAACACTGCTGTTGTTTTTGTATTGTTGATAAATGGACATCAACAGAGGTAACCCTCCCAGCTCTACAAGATCTGTAAATAATGAACAAGTGTGATGTAAATATAGTAATTATTGACTGTACAAATGTAATTACTATACTAAAAAGTAAAAATGATTTAATTTTGTACTCAGTGATATCATATTATAAAGTAATTATTTATTAATAAATCTGGCATTGTGCTGCTTATCAGTTTGTGATTTTTGTGTCACACCTCATATAAACACAGTTTATAGGTTACACACTCTAGACTTACAAGTTTCATTGCAAAGTGTGGAGATGTGATGGTCTAATGCCTGAACACACAAAGGAAGAAGATTGTCCTGAGATGTCAGTATGGTCCATGGCTCAGTCAGCATGAACTTCTGCATCCATCAGGTAGTTGCTTTGTTTCTATACACAAGCAAGACATGGATAATGTAGGTTCACAATGATGGAACTGATTGCAAGCTTTGAATATTTTTTGATAAAATACAGTTTGTTTAATTTAATTTTACACAATCTAACAAAATAAAGTGGAAGAAAAGTTTTAATACAAAGTATTTTGAATTTTTTTCTTGTTAGCCATGAAGAGAAAATTTTTTCAACATTCTTTTTTAGAAAAGTTTTGATAATAAAGGTGTTATTTTATTTTAAACGTGTTCTTATCTTGCACACTTAGTCTCAATACTATATTAGTGCAGTCATTGAAGCGAAAAATACGGTCTTACCTCCGAATTTTTTTACTGTGAACCGATTTGCATAAAATTTTGGAATTAGCCTCATCTTACCCTTAACTTCAAAAGTGAAAATGATCTGAACTCCGCCTATTATTTTTAAGGGGTGTAAACAACCCCTTAATGGAAAAAATCGACATTGAGCCATTTTTATCGCTAGAAAACATGTTTAATAGTAAGTGGTGAAATTTTAAAGTGTTTTTTAACACAATTACCTCATATTAAAATAATTTTCAACCCCTTGAACATCTTACAATCCTTGCAAACAACCCCTAAATTGAAAAAATCACAAAAAATACTTTCGGTATGATATAAAAAGATGTAAGTATAGAGTAAGTAATATTTTATATTTTCTATAATAATTATCAAATTTTTAACCCCCTTTCAACCTTGAAAACTACCCCTTGATAAAAAATTTGTTAAACATTATTTTTATAAAATGAAAAGGATTTAAATATTATTCCACACTCTCGAAAATGATTATCATATTCTTAAGCTTTTCTACCCTTAAAACTACCCCTAAATTAAAACAGTAAATATATATGATTACATATTATTTAAAAATAATTTAATTTAGAGTAAAAAATTGCTATTTATTGGATAAAATATTTACGAATTATACAAAATTCATTCACATGTGTTATATATACATATAAGAAAGTTGGTATGTATTCATGCCTACGTTTCCAAAATATATGAGCCATATTATGTATATATATATATATATATATATATATATATATATATATATATTAATGTAATGAAAATAATTAAAACCCTTTAAATTAAAACTTTTTATTACATACACGTGTTTCGGTTTCCATCTTCAGTGTACATTAACCTCTAAATAAATAAATAAATAATAAATAATAAACAATGAGATATACACATGTGGACCTTTTAAACATATGTTAAATTTAAATGACACAGTTGTAATTTTCTTATTAGTAATCTGTATTTAATATTTTAATTTTTTCAAAAATTGGATTTGTCTTATTTTTCAGATTACTATTTAAAATGTTATGAGGATCTTTATTATACTCCAAGAACCTTTCCGATACAATCTTATCCATGAACTAAACAAAAGTAATTTAAAAGTACAAAATCCTAAATCAATAAAAACGTCAAACAATGATATGAAGTTAGTAACATCCATATCAAGAAAAACTAAAAGAAAATAATTGTATAATATCAAAGGCTGACAAAGGGAATACTGTAGTAGTTATCGAACAGTCAAACATATCAAGAAAAAGTTGAAACATTCATTGACAGCAACAAAATAAAAAATTTAAAAAAGGATCCAACTCAAGAATACACGAAACTTATAAATGCCACAATAAGTAAATGCAAAAGTTTATCAAAAGCAGAACAATACCAACTCAAAATGACAAATCCAAAAGCTCCTACTCTAAAAGGTCAACCAAAGACACATAAACCAGATATTCCAATTAGACCAGTAGGTAAACTTTCATAACTCTTCTACTTACAAGGTATGTAAATTTTTAAATAACAAAAATAAAAACCCACATACATTTTGAAAATAATTACAGTATATCAAATTCAAGTAATCTGGGCAAATCAAATTCGAGATAATTCAAATTCCATTAAAACTCTGTTCTTCATTTCTTTTGATGTTAACAACATGTACTCAAACATTCCAAAACAAGAAACAATTTCAAATCCTAAAAAGGATAATCTAATAAAATACAGTAAAACTAGAATATGAATGAAATTGACGATATCTTATCATTGACAAAAGCAACTGTTAATCAAAATTATTTTCAATACAATAAGAACTTTTACAAACAAGAAGATGGGTTGGCAATGGGAACTCCTCTTTCAGGCCGCTTCTTGCAAATATATATATGCAACATTTCAGAAAGAACAAAATATATGAGTGACACTAATCCATTTAAAGACAAAATAATTTATTGGTTTAGATATGTGGATGATATATTATGTCTTTTCAATGGAGATGAGAACCAGACAGAACACTTTTTAACATTTCTCAATTCTATATCACCAACAATTAAGTTTTCTAAAGAAATCCAAAAAGTCAAAATTAACTTTCTTGATATAAGTATTTCTAAATCTTAATGGAAAGCACCTCATTTGAAATTTATAGAAAAAACAACCCCAAACAGATCTTCTAATACCATCATCCTCTAACCATCCTTGGAAATACAAATTAGCAGCATTTCACTCAATGGTAAACAGAATGTTAAATATACCAATGAGTGATGAAAATAAAAATAAAGAAATAAAAATAATAAAATACCTAGCTGTCAAAAATGGATATCAACCCCAAATTGTAGACAAAATGATTAAAAAGAAAACAAGAAAAATTAAATAAAACCAACAAAATACTACCTAATCATAATACTACAGAAATTCAAAAATATATATGTGTACCATTCAATACTAAATTAAACAAAGCTGTTCGAAAAACCTTTCAAAATTCAAAAATTCTCCATCAGTCACCAAACAAGAAATAATACATTTAAACTTATTGAAAACAAAGTCAACCAAAATGATGACAAACAGGAATTATACAAACAATCTGGAGTATACAAAATTAACTGTAGTGACTGTGAAAGCTATTATATTGGGCAAACTGGAAGAAATTTTAAATAAAAGGTTTAAAGAACACATCCAAGCTTTAAAAACAAATAACATGTCTACAATAAAATCAAATTTTGCTGAACACCTATTGGAGAGACTGACCATAACTACACAAATATTGAAAAGAACATGGAAAATTTTAGATATCGAAAGGAAAGGAGAGAAGTTAAACACAAAAGAAGAATTACACATTTATCTAAATTATAATAAAGATCCTCATAACATTTTAAATAGTAATCTGAAAAATAAGACAAATCCAATTTTTGAAAAAATTAAAATATTAAATACAGATTTACTAATAAGAAAATTACAACTGTGTCATTTAAATTTAACAAATATGTTTAAAAGGTCTCACATGTGTATATCTCATTGTTTATTATTTATTATTTATTTATTTATTTTAGAGGTTAATGTACACTGAAGATGGAAAACCGAAACACGTGTATGTAATAAAAAGTTTTAATTTAAAGGGTTTTAGTTATTTTCATTACATTAATATAAATAGATAACCCTATAAGTGGAGTTAATAACATAAAATATATATATATATATATATATATATATATATACTATAATACACATTACAATAGTTTTGGGTCTCTATTATACTGCGTACTTTCACATTGCTCCAAATATTCACACTCCGAAATTTTCAGTTATTAAGTAGAAAAAAATATGATAAGTTTTTTGACCATAACTCCTTCAATTTTTCATGCTATCACAATTTATAAAAAACCATTGTAAAGGTAATTAAGAGAGCTACAACATCCTTTATTGCAATATATAGTAAAAAACCTTTTTCTCAAATGGTGAAGGGTTAAAGGGCTTAAGAGAGGCTGTGATTGCACTGCCACGCGCTCTTTAAACAATCATATTTCCGTTCAATTTTTGTTTTACAGAAAAATCAAAAAATCCAAATTGTTTGTCAGAAATATACCTAACATTTTTTCATACCTACACTTTTATTCGTATATGTCGTCATTTTTGAGATATTATGAAAAAAGGTGGTTTTTTAAAAATTTGAAATTTTTTTTAATCGTGACTTTTTTTAAAAATATGTGTTCCTGAAGCAGAGACCAAACTGATAAAATCTATTAAAATCTTCGATAATAAAGTTGATTCTAGGCGGAATACGATTAATTTTAATTTTCGTGGAAATGGCACTTATGAAACCCATTGATTTAAAAGAAAAAACATTAGATGCTCCTCTTATTTGCAATACAGACTCACTTATTTTACGTGCAAAAAGACTTTTTAATAGTGCTCATCTTTAAAGCTTATTTCAAGCACTATAAAACTATTTTTTATTAGAATGCCTAAAATGCATCTGCTCGCCGCTAGATGGCATTGACCACATCGATTAAATTTCAGACAAAATTAAAAAACGGCTTTGATTTTTTTATTATCTACTCAATATTGCACTTAGAATACTTTATAAAAAACAAAATTGTTCATTGTTTTATCTGCTACAATTGTGTTCTTTATACAATTTTCGATAAAACGTATATTTTTGGAGATATTTGCAAAAAACCGATGAAAAACGTGAAACAATTGCGAATTTTGCAATTGCCAATAACTTGAAAAGTATTGGATTTTTCGAAAAACGTTTTAGATGATTTTTTGCTTAAAATTAGGCCTTCTATCGATATCCGAGGTTATTTTGAAAAAAATAAATTCACTCCCGAGAAGGGGTGGCAACCACCCCCAGGGTGGTTGCGGAGTTCAAATCATCTTTCAACTTTTGAAGTTAAGGGTAAGATGATACCTAATTCCAAAATTTTATGCAATTCGGTTCACAGTAAAAAAATTCGGACCAACAATGCTTCAATGACTGCACTATATATATTGTTAAGTACATATCGTTATACTGGGTTAATATAATGTTGTATGTACCAACCTCATTACTCTGGAAATGCCTTGGATAAAAAAATACTTGACACACAGATGACCACTACTTTTATTCAGTTTTGTACAGTATGTCTCTTATCTCTGTGACCAACTCCTGTAAATCAGTCAGAAATCAAGAGAGTATAAAAAAGGTATCCCTGTTCTCTAAGAAATTATGATTACCACTTTCAAATATTTTCATGTTAATGAATAGTAAATATACTAACATGTACATAATTGCAAGATTAACTCAGTTAGCATTAATGGATCAGTCTCTAATTTTAGTTATCACTGGGACTATCATTGTTATAGTTTAGAAGTGACAAACACATAAGTCTTTTATATATATATATATATATATATATATATATATATATATTGCCGTTAGGATAAAGCCTTAATTTTTAATAATGTATCCCTTTACTGTACGGTAATTGAATATCCAGAATATCTTATTTACCTTTACACCATTCATTACGGTTATAACATTACAGAAATTTCTGAGAATAAACAGGAAATACTATTTCTTCTCTCGTTTTGACTGTCATATTTGCAAATGATATCTGCTGGTGCTCCCTGTACCTCATTGTCTGTGGTCTTGTACAAAGGTGGGGGGAGGAAGAAGCCGTCTCTGGGTGTCCCGACTCCTGGCCAAACCCACAGCAGTGTGGCAGTCACAGGCCTGAGCCAGTTGTATCCGATCTGCCTCTGAGTACATATCAATGAATACAATCTGAGTTCATAACCGATTAGATCGAGTACGCAGTAAAATAACATTGTGAAATGAACCTTAAATTTTGCACTTAACCTTGAATAAAAGTTAGGTGAACCTGTTGATAAATTCCTTGTCAGGAGTGTTTTTCCGCTTCATAGCATTCATATATATAGGAAAATCAATCAGTGTACCTGTATCTAATTTTGTCAACAGCTCAGAAGAACTTGTTATGAAAGGTTAATACAAGTTTTCTGAGATTTTGAGTAATTTTCAGTTCCTTAAAATTCTGAGATATTGAGTAATTTTCAGATCCTTAAAATTCTTTAACTCTTATTTTTTTCTAACTGAAGATCTCATTTATCCCTGCACCTCACTAATCATCCCACTGGCCAGCCACTCTGTTGAAAACTTGCAACTTAGTGTTCAAAAGTTGTATGGTATTTTATTATAATAAAATAATTAACTTATTTAAGATTTGTTATAAAAACTTTCACATACAGGTATATCTGACTCGAGATAAATGCAGTGTTTTATATTGTGCAATTTTAATGAATTCAATACTGTCAGTTTCAGTATAAAATTTAAAAAAATAAATCATGTTTGGAAATTTTTATATGGGATGAGGTTTTATGTGAAATTTAACATATATTTTTAACAAACCACCATTTTGGATTTGATCAAGAACAGTTTTTGTTGTTTTTTCCTGTAAACAAGTCTTTATGAAGTGTATCATGTGTTTTGTGTATCATATTTTTGTGATCATTACTTGCAAAATTGTTATAACATAAAAAGTACAAATGTACAGATAGAGAGACAACAAAACATTTCAGACATAAAAACTTTCTTCTTTATTTTAACATGATTAACTATTTAGTAAAGTTTATCATTATATTTCAGAATTTAGTTCTACTGTTAGACTTCTGAAGCTAAAGTTTTCAATTCAAATCTAATCATGTTTAATTCTTCTGTCATTGATTTTTTTTCAGTGGTATATTCATAGGGCCCTATGAATGTGACATTTGACCTAAATAATTTGTACAGAACTCGTAACATTTATCAATTTAATTAAACTTTCCTTCTTTTCTGTGACAACCCTCATAAACATAATAATAGTTGAACTACTGTAATAACATGTGTGGGCAGTATTAGCAGAGGAAAGAAGCATAATAGTTGTTACTTATAATGAGTGTAAATCTGGAGGATACTGAATATATGTGCCTTATTAAACAATTTAGATATAACATTTTTTTTATTTTATGGGTGAGTTATTCTACCTGACAGGTGGTGGAGACGTGCTAGATGGTGGACCGCCACAGTCCGCCACTGCCAGTCCTCTGTCTGAGCTAAATGCAGGAGTCTCTGGGCCAGCCTGTACCTGAAACGCTGAAGCCAGCTAGAGAGTCTCCACCGCCCCACATGATGCTCCAGATACCCTTGATTTCCTAGTCTCAATCCTGGAACATTCCATACTCCAGCAGAGTTTGTGATCAAAAGACTGAAATGGAAAGGAAACAAGAAGGTAGTTTAAGATTAAATTATGACTTAGTCTAACTTGGCACATAGAATTTGTTCTGGAAGTACCTTTTTCATATCTATATTTTTGCTATATGGAAAATCATTATGTCGAAAATTTCATAAACAGGTTGTGTGTGTATGTGTAAAACACAATTTTAAATTAAACTTAAAGATTATTAAGGTCAGCAACATATTAATGTTTAAAATTGTCTTTTTTTATATTTGTTAATACACCTAGAATATTTTGAAATACATGTAGATGTACCCTATATGTACTTTTATGTATATATCTCACTGTATGCATTGTACAAGATGAAGATGAAAGCATACCGAAACGTTTTTTATATTTTATGATTTACAACAAAATGTATTTTCAATAACATTTAAGATCAATTATACTGATGGCTTGCTTTATTACCCATATTCATCCATCCAACACAAAATAAAAATTTAATTTGAACCAAATTTCAATAAAATATGAACTTTGAACTCAAACTTGTATTTGGACGAATCTAGTGTACAAGTGGGAAATAGGCTAATTTAAACATTAAGTTTAAACACAGGTATAGCCAAATTTTATAAAAATACTGTACCTTATTACTTTAAAAATATTAACATTGGTAAGCTAGATAGGTATGTAACAATATCAATACAGGAAGCAGAGAAAATAAAACTAAGGAAAGTTTAAAAAATGCAGCAAGTGAAATAATAAATAAATTCATAGGAACAGAACATGAGATGAAAAAGAGGTCGCGAATAATCATATTCTAAAAAATATAAAATAAAATGTTTTATGACTTCCACGTTATTGAAATCTTGACATCTTAATTGCAAGGTAAATAAATATTTTTGTACTTTATACTAATACAATAAAACTCATTACCCTTTTTTATCTTGAACATATACACAAACTGACCAGATTAAAAAAGTTAGTTCCTAATGTAGGATTTCCTATAGTAACTAGTAGCTAGTAATCCTTTATACAGTATGTTAAAAAAATTGATAAGAGATGATTTTAGTGGTGTTCTAGTGGGGTCAAAATAAGATTTTCCTCATGTGTGAACATGGGAATGGAAATATGTCTGCCCCATGTTACAGCTTCAGAAAGTTGGGATATAAAATATCATTTATAAAAATAAAATTTATTGCACAAAATCTAATGGAAAGTTAATGATAATTAGTGCAGATACTTTAGAAGATGCATGAGTATTAACTGTTTTTCCCTATGTTCTAATGGTAATATCTTTGAGAGAAAAGTTATTTCCCTCATATTTTTAGATGTAAAAAAGACTTGTTTTAATTCATAGAGCTACCAACCACTGAAATACGACCACTAATCCAATTTTGATTAATGCCCAGTTAAACTAAAACAACTTACTAGATATGTTCTTTGATTATTATTTCAGATTACATGTACTGGGTCTTTTTATAGAACTTCAAATTAAACTCAAACAGATAGTCAAAAACTAATTTTTTATGTTTTTTAAGGAAAATTAAAACGATACCTTTAGTAATGGTTTCATCAATCTGTGGATAATACTTTAACTCCATGCCTTATAATTCCTCACCTGGAGCCAAACAGTTTTGAGTGTAGGTTGGCTGTGGCATTATTAGCTTTCATACAACAAACCAACCCAAACTGTAACAAGACAAACTGCCCTCAAATTGAAAATTATAATATAACATCACTTGTACGCGTCATTGTTTCTATCCTGCCCTGGCTGTTCTTCGTTTTGTTTGTTTTTATTCATTGTTTAATAAAAAGATTGGTTATACACATGTTCAAGCAGCACAAGTGGCAAACAGCATTTACTTGAGCTTCCCACATAAAAACATTATGTTACACTACTCGTATGCGACCAAAATAATAACCCAAACACCTCACGCCAACTCAAATATCAAACTATTAATAACTCAATTTAATCTTACCCTTGTCACTATAAATGTTGTGCCCTAAGGGTTTCCACATAACCTAAATTATAACACAGTCTTTTGTTTCCATTCTGATTGGACCCATATCTATGCATAAAGTTATAAAATAATAATGCTACCTCACACTTTTTATTATAAAAATTTTGAAGTATACAGAAAATTACTATGCAAAAATATTAATACAGGTTTTTTTTTTACATTTGTAGGAGTAAAACTGTATTTTGTAAATATTTATCCACATGTTTCTAATAAAAAGAATAATATCAATACAGATATAAGGAAATAAATCATAGTGTATGATTATATTTACAACATATGTGTGTCCCACCATTACTATAGAAGGTCAAGCTTTTTTTTTTTATTTTATGAGCGATTATTTTGTGAGCAAGTAGGTTCTCTTTGGGTTTCAAGTTCTATATAGATAGGAGCAACACATAGAGATTGAGTATTAACGAATAACATAAACAAACAAGTGAAAATTAATTTATAAAGTTTATTGGCCAGAAAGAGCGAGTCATCCATTAGAAACGTCTTATAAAATAGAGTAAAAATTGTTTAGTACATTTTTTGGTGCATTTACAGCTCTTTAAATGTTTAAAACTTAAATAATTCAAGGAAAATTGATAGTTGTAAGAATGTTAAACAAATTGAAGAACTGCAAATAATGTATTGCGAGACATAACTGCAAAATATTCTTGCAAAACATTGAGAAAATTAAATGTACTTCGTATAATTTTTGTTAGCTTGACCACACATTAAAATTGTCTATTTTTATCAACCAAACTATAAGTACATACATAAATTTGAAAAATGCTCACATCTTACATACAAACATAAATGAAAACAGTACAAGACATATCAAAATCACACTTAAATAGATAAAATTCACCAATAATGGAAATACAAAAAACGTAAGTAATATTTTAAACAAATTTTTAAAACAACCCCCCCCTGTGGGAGCACTTTTACCTGTTTTTAACCACCTGAGATGATGGAAACTTTGTTCCGAAAACAATGTGAGGTGGGAAACCTACAACCATTTACATAACTGTGTTGACAATAGTTAATGTATAGCAGATTTCTGGGGCTGTAGGCACAAGGAATTTTGATTAGCAAAAATCAGTTTTTCCAAAATACATTTTTTGTTAGTTAATATTTGCATGTATTCTTAAAATAAACGTGCTGTTCATAAAAAAATACTGTTTTTATTACTGCTTTTCATGTTCTATATATTACATTTTATGTTATACTATAGCATTCTATATTTTTCTATTACTTTATATATTACGCGTTTTAATAATTGTGACTTTATGGATACTTTAGTAACAAATTAAAACTAAAGGAGCTTAAGAAGCGTAAGTTATAACTTATATTACTTTTCATTCCCTGAAACGATATTCTAATTTTGAACTGAAAAAGATGTATATGATATATGGAATGTATAATGTAAGTTATAGAACCGAAATAGTTAACGATGTCTCGACTTTTAAGACCGTCTTCTTATGTTAATCTTACACCCAAAATTACAAATTTATGAATTCTTATAAAAGTAAGATGTTTTACAAAATTATTTCCGATTTTAGGTTTATTGAAAGAAACTCAAGTATAAATATAATATATAGAGTCATATATATATATATAGGCCGATTAAAAGTGCGACTAACATACCGTCTTAGAGCAGAACGTGAAGAAACGCGCCAAAGACCCATCCGGCGCTCGCGTCTGGCGTTTCTTATTTGTAGTATTTGGCAAAGCGCTTTTTGCGCAGTTAGCAAAGATTTAGAGCTGTCGGCGCTCAGCGTATTACAAGAAAACACACATTTTCGCCGAATCTTTAAGATCTGTTCAGGTTATGGCATTCATTATGTGCTGTACATTCCACACTGTAACTACAGAAGAGGTGAATATACAACTATTTAATGCCTTTTGGACTCGGGGTATGTTTTTCTTAATTCTGGTAGGTAGACTGTGGTATGCCTCTTCCGTTTACGACCAAAATGCAACGACTGGATTCTTAGAAATCATAAAAATAGTTTGTATACATGTAGTCAGATTAGATTATGGCCAGAGTGTAGGTAGAGAAGTAATTGTAGTAGTTGTTATCA
>NW_025785123.1:0-22453 GCF_021130785.1 Homalodisca vitripennis | reverse complement strand
TACCTCTCTAAGGAATGTCAAGAACCTGCATCCTGTAGAGGAGAGGCTTGGGAATTTTCTAACCCTCAAACGAATTCTGCTCCTGAGAATTCACTGTGGGCACACTGACCTGGGAGAATGGAGGTATAGGGCAGAGCACAATTGTAGGCTCCGTATACTTGCCATATGTATGTCCAGGGAACTCCCTCACATCAAGAGTCCTAGAGCTCCTGGTGGAAGAATAAAGCACAAGCCAGTGTCAAACAAAAATTCTTCTAGGTTGTTGACGCCAATACGCCCATCACTCATGCTGGATGGGGCAGCACCAACACTAACCCTAGCGGTGTAAGGCTCTTTTACAATTTCTTCTAAAGTAGGGACCATATTTATATGTTAATACAAGAGTTAACCGCCCTACGTTTCGCAATACACGAATTAGGACAAGAAGTTATTGACATAACAATCTGCACACAAGGTATTACTTGGACATGGTTGATTAAGTGGCTACGTAAGCGAAGAGGCCTCAATTATCGGATCACAGGTATATCCTCTTTAACTGTGCAAGATGAGGCCTGCAGAGGTCCTCTATCGTTAATCCCAGGAGGGACTGACTGGTTGGGATATAAGTCTGACCTTCAGTCACAGTTGGGATCAGGTAGGGCGGAAGGGTGCGATGCTTCACAGTCATAGATCAGATAGCTTCTGGTACCTGCAGAATGCTATAATCAATAGCCTTCCAATGACAAGTTGCCCATTGCGACGGGGGAAGAGTCGAACCAATAGTAAGTGGTGGACTGCAAGACCTCGCTCGCAAAAGGGCTAATGTCATGGGCTGTGGGGAAGCTGTACAAATCAATGGCAAAAAGGGAGAGCCGTATCTGGGAGTCCTATCATAGAAGCTCTAACACGAATTACAGACCTAGAGCAATTAAAGAAAGCAAAACCAAAGGTTCCTGGGAGGCAGTTTACACAGAATGGTTAAATGAGTTAAGGCGCGGCAGCTAGACTGCAACGCTTGGCTTGCCTTCAAGTTCCAACCCGGTCACTTGGGATCTTTAAGGTCCCAGGGAGGTCAACACACTTCCGGGTCTAGTGATAGCCTCAAACTTCTCCTTGGAGACTCACTTCACCTGATTGTATCTGTTGAGAATGGACTCGGACCACTGAGTAAACGTCTGGTAATCACGAGGCAGGCTCACGGCCAAGAAGCTTGTCGTGCGTAGCTGGGCCATTGCCAGGAAGGATTGTCACTCTTCTCTAAAGCCAAATGGGCAAATTCCTAAATTTGACCCCTTTCAAATCTGCAGGAGGGGATGGAATCTTTCCGGCCACTGCGTTCAACAAGGGCCGGAGAATCTCCCTTCTTACCCTTCCTATGTTGAAATATTCAGGGCGAAGGCCTAGCTCTATGGGTACATACCACAAGTCTGGCGTCTCAACAGCGTGGGTCTTCCATTCCCTAAAAAAGGGGGTAGAGCGGAACTACTCTGTCCCTAAATCTTTTCGTCCCATTCAGTTTATCATTTCGTTTCTACTGTAAAAACATTAGAAAGACTGGTGGAGAGGGGGTTCACCTGAGAAAGGGAGTATCTCTCAGACACTCCCCTTCATCGCAACCAACATGGCATACCAGCAAGGCAAAATCCTGTGAATCAGCACTGCACCAATTTAGTCACGTAAGGATTTGGAGGATAGCCTGTCCGCCAAGGAAATTGGCATTGTGCACCTTCATAGACATTGAAGGAGATACTTTCGACAAATGCCAATTTCAAACTTGCAATGGTTAAGGGGCGTTGTGTCGGAGCCACAGCCGGGGACGTTGGCCTCCGAGCACATGACTCTGTGGCCGGTGGCTTTAGAGGGGGCACATGCTGGTGCTCCAAGTGACGGATCCAGCGGCTCGATTTCTCAATGAAGTATCGCTTGTTGGATCCGCACCCCACAAAGGGGATGTCCTTCAAGGAGGCATCCTGTCACCTCTTACTGTGGAATCTAGTAGTAAAGACAATTTTGGGGGGGGGGTTCTTTACTTGAGGACCTTACTTATACAAACGCGAATCTCTATGTCCAAGGGATTATGCAGGACGGACATAGTCCTTTATGGTACGCAGGGAAAATACACAAATTGTTTGTTGTTGGATATTCATGAATAACTCTCAACCATTCAACATGTACACAACTGGTGTCTAGGGAGAAGGGGACTGAAAAGTAAATCCCTCTAAGGACAGTAGTTAGTACCCATTCACTAGAATAAAATGAACCTAGAGTCTCTTTCTAGGCTTGAAACTCGGCATCCACTCAGCTGGAAGTGTGTTAGTCCAAAGGACAGTCACAAATATTTTTTAGGGACTGACTCTAGACCTATAAGCTTTACGTGGAATGATACATCTTAATAATATTCCTGCACAAAGCAATGTGGGCGCCTCATGACGTCCAGGAGACTTGCCAGGAATCCTCATGGGGCGTAAAAACCCCATATAGCACTATGGCATTTACAAAAGCAGTTGTAATATGGGCCTATATGCAAAATAGATTCACTTATGGTTCATTAGTCTGGTGGACTAAAGGTGAATCAGGTAACTGCCTAACTAGCCAAGCTTGAAAGCTTAACACATAAAGGCTTGGCACAAAATCTTTGTAACCGGAGCATTCAGGAAGCAGTCCCTCATGTACCGAACCCTCGAGGTGGCTTTTAGGACTTCTTACCTCTTGGATGTTCACTATAACATAAGCTGGAAGCGCGTAAGTCAGCTTATCGGCTGATTGGTTTGCTGGCTTGTGGAGGAATGGCGCGGTCTTAAACGCGAGCCCATGGCGCCATCACTGAAGCTGTAAAACCTCCAAGCGCTATTTCTTCGAACAATGGTTCTCCGACACCAATTGAGGAAAACGGAGTTCGTTTTATTCAATAAGCCATTCTCTGTTTGACTTCTACTCCAGAGAAGATGAGGTGGAAGTCGCAAGATAACATCCCAAACAATATAGATTAAAGAGCTTTTTGGTTCTGAGTACACGGGAATGGCGTCGCTTATTAAGGGTTGTTAGAGAACTGGATATGGATGTGTTTTAGTCAATCCCCTAGAAACTGCCCTTAGCGGCAGTTTCGGGTTCGGAAACTGCTTCCATATTTCAAGCCGAAATCTATTGGTATTCCTAGCCCTGTTGCCCAACCTAGGCCTCAACCAGAAAGGTTACCAGGGAAATGAACATCTGTATAAATGTCAGACACAGTCAGGCAGCTCTTAAAGCTCTTGACTCCAACAGCATTATCATCCAAGCCTTGTGTGGGAGTGCTTTAACACTCTCTGCAAGCTTGGATTCACGGCAACTGTGTGCGTCCTTTGGATTTGTTGGTATACCGGGCCACCACAGGCATAGGTGGCCAAAACGAATGCGCCGACAGAGCTTAGCCAAAAGCGGAGCAAGCATGCCATTACACCGGTCCAGAACCGAGTTGTGGTATATAGCAAAGTCAGCTCGCTTAATCAAAGTATATATAAAACAAATGGTCCAGGAAGACACCACCGCTTGGTGGGCCCCCCCCCCCCCCCCCCCCCCCCCCCCCCCCACTGATGGCAGAGTCACCCAAGGACAAGGCACTCGGCAAAAAGACTGCTTTTGCCGATTCTAGCTCCCGGATTTCACCAGATATGGCTGATGGGGCTGGGGAGGGATCGGGTTTTAAGCAAGTGATTGCCTTGATCACTGGGACACGGCCACTTCAGGAAAACACCTATATACACTCCTAGGTTTACGAAATGAGGACTCGGAGTGGTAGGACCTCTGCCAAATAAGTCTGAAGGAGACTGCAAAAAAACACCATTAATACTGGACTGTGGAGAGAACTGGGAGCAAGGAGAAGGGTCTCTTTTCAGGTGATAAACAACGTAGGCGAACGAACCAAGATTGCTAGTATCGGGAGAGAAAAAAGGCTTCTTTTTAGCCTAATTAAGGGCACCGAAGATAGGGCTTTAACCCCTCACATCAAAGGGGCACCACAATAAGCTCAGGTTGACGTGTGAGGGATCTAGGATATCCACCACCCACAATATCCCAAAGGAAATAAAAAAAAAAAACATGGTTTCAAAGGCAAAATATTTTTGTTTGAAATTTGTTTTTGACGAAGGATTGTGAACGAACAGAATTTTTCTGGACATTTGCTGTCATGATACAAGAAAATCAGTAACACTACGTTTCGAGCTGATCTCTTCTTCAGGTAAATAACTAACCTAACATATAACTAAAAACTAGACTAAATAAAACAAATCAAATCAGAGCGTTTTGACACGCATAAATAAGGAATCACAACCAACATGTGTGTAAACTTCACTAACTCTGAAACATGCATTTAATCAAAAACAAAATAAACACTAATTTAAAACAATTATTACAACTGAACAGCAGAATACAGTTCACAATAGGTCTGCATTCGCCGACCAACCGCCTACGACTGTCAGTTCACATTTCTAGTGAATAAATTGAAATTAGTTATCTTTTTGTACTTCCTTTATGCATAAAATATTTCAATATAAATTTAATTCCGTTGAAAAGTTAGAAGGGGCAGGTGGGACTTTTTGGGACACCCGGTATATTATATATATTATTTAAGAAAATAACTATGGAAACTAGGTTTTAAAAGCTTATATTTATTTTGTTTGTAAATATACTTATAGTTTAGCATTCAAAAATGTATATATATACGATTATAAATTTATTAAAATTTAAAAATTAGTACCGATTTAGATTTAAATCCTATGGCAATCTGATAAAGTTTGTATAATATGAGCATAAATATAAATGTTTTATTACTTTATTTTTTTATTATTCAGTTATGGTACTCATAATAAAATCATAATTGTTATCTTTATTTAACGTTCAAATAAATTTAACATGAGTCACTGTTTAAATGTGTTTTATGTTAATATTAAAAGCCACTATTTAAATTAGAATACCTTACGATCAATTAGGAATATTGTTTGATTCACTAGACCCATTGCTGTCATTTTGGACATTTTCATTTTCAGTTGGCCTGTTATATCTTAAAATTATGGATTGAAAAAAAAAATATTTTTTAACTATGACGAAACTAAAAGTACCAAAAAAGCTAGCTTATGCTAATCAAAATAAAAATGTTCACTATTCCGGTTATTTTCAAAGAAGTAGTATGAAATAGTAATTATTAAAAGAATGTTTTTGTATAAAACACTCTATTTCAGTTTCGTATGCTTATATCTAAGGTGTCACATTTAGAAAAAAAGTATTTAAGACACTCGTGACTCCAATACTACCATCAATAATTGTATACAAGAGCATAATTCTGTGTTATATTCTACATCCTACTATCCTGATAACACTTGAGTGTACTGGTGGCGATTTTGATATCCTCATTACAACTATATTAAACTTAGAATACTTTGTTTAGACTGTAGCCTATTTGTAGTCATATAATGATACCTCACTTTAAAGACGTAATAATTTCATAATGTCGTCTGGATGCGTATCAATAATTAATATACATCAGATGATATTTAGTATTTCAGTACATTTATTAGTCATTCTAAAAAAAAAAAAAAACTGTCCAACACTTAATTGAAATTCTACATTATATACGTATATACTTTCCAAAAACAGGAATCATAATGACTAGGTATATTGAAAAGACTTTGCATTTTTCCCTATAAGAATAATGTTAATTTTCAAGAAATTTGACGACCATATTTTTTTACCGCAGTTTCATGGAAGATGACTTATTTTAAATACATAATAAGTACACATCCGAAGCGCTCTTTTTTTAGTTTCTTTCGTTACTTTTAATAGTTGTAAAGAAAAATCTCAAAACTTTCTACTTCATCATTGAGATATTAAAAATGATAATACTTACAAAAAAAACTAATGATTTTGATGAGCTTGTTAGTACGCATAGTAAATGTTTTGTTCTTGCAACATTTTGATATTACTTTCCGAATAACCATTAAAAGTAGTATATAGTAACTAAAAAAACTATGTTACCATCTTTGGGGTATTTACATCTTTAAAATAAGCAATCTCATATAACTTTACGAGTAAAAAGTTCGTAATGGTACGTAAGGGTTAAACATTGTTCTTATGAGGTTAAAACCGAGATGGTTTCCATTAAACAAGCTCTTAACGTCCATATTCAGCTTTGACTCAAGAACCCGAGATTCTAGAATAACCCTGCCTCTTCACGAGTCAGGGAGGCCACTTACACTGGGGGGCAAACACCCTCAAAAGTGGCAGACAAATAATTACTTCCTCTTCCTCTAACCTCCATAAAAGATGAGACCTCAAAGAGTCTCATCATGCCTTTGACATGCGTCACTTTATTACTTTCGATTCCTGCCGAACAAAAAGCCATTGACGCTCCGTCAGAAACCATGAGTAAGCCGTTCCAATATCTTAAATGTTTCAAAATTTAAATTTCAAAATAAAAATATACCAAAAAAAGTTATTAAATTGTTTTAAAATATATAAACCGGTATCTTCAAAATTTCCGATCTTCAATCTGTATTTCAAGTTGAGCACAGAAAAAATGTGTCTTCCACAATATTAAGAGCCAATGCCAATACAGCATAATACAATACAGCGCAGTTATTCAGCTCAGGTGCGTGTTGTGTACCAGGTGACCGTTACAACACGAAGGGGGATGATGAATTAAGCCCATCTGTCTCCCGACATGGCATATACAAGCCGTGTAATCACAAACACCTAACGATGAATACCATCATAGACGTGATTTAGTTTTCATACTTAATAAATTATTAAGTGAAAAAAAATACTAATTTATTAGATAACAAAACTATTTACGGAGGAAACATGTTTTATTAACTAAGCGTCGTAGAAGCCTCAGGGGCAGGAAAAGTTCTTTCCTGTCTGTCAAAAACAAAGAAATGTGTTATTATACCAGGCGAAGTAGGGGTAAGAAGCCCTCTCTAACACTTGACCTGAGGACCAACGGCTTAAATGTGACTTCCGGACCACCACCAATGGCCGGGCAGACGGGCTGCCTGCAATCCCTTAGTATCCATGAGACGTTTCAAGAAAATATCACCTGTAGACTGGCAACTAATGTTTACTTACAGTTGCGACGGTGTATGTCCATTCACGGGATTTTCTGAGCGTCCTTGAACCTAACAACTTGAAATAGCCTAGCACAAGTTCTCTTTTGTCTGTTCTGGGAAGTAAGTCAGTAAAAATTCCTTTTCTCTATGATTGTCTGGCTGTAAGATTAAAACGAGCTTTGATCGTCACCCGAGCATTCACCACGAAACTGAAAACCGATATTTCTAATCAATAAATTAAAGAAAAAAATTACTAATAAATAAAAAAAAATAAAAAATACATACTTAATATATAAGAAATGTTTGAAGAAAATTATTCCAATTCCACTTTAATAAAAACTTTGGCTTATATGAGAGGAATGGTTGAGGTTATAAGGAATTAAACGACAGCTGTGTTTGTTGTTGTATGCAGGATTTAGTTTTCACATATAGTGTGCTGATACTAAATGGAAATTCAGTATTTTGTTTTACTATTTACTAATCCCGGATATATTAAAATTTAGGTAGAATTGGTAATATTATATAATGTTGTGTTCTTTGCTTACATAAAAGTTTAGTAAATCAGTTATGGTTATCAGACTTTCCATTCTTGCGAAGACACGCTTTGTGCTACATGCAAAATTCTAAAACTTTTACAAGTACTAAAACTATAAAAACATATAAACATTTCAAATAACATTAACTGTAAATCAAAGAATATAATTTATCAGTTGTCATGCAAATTTAGTCCCAAGGACTACTGTATATCGGTTTAACGACAAAAAAGGAAACGAAAAATAGGTTTCACAACAGGAATTAGCTCATAATGTAATATTAAATAACTGTTACTCATTAAAAGTTATTTGTAAAGTACCAAAAGGATCTTCTAAAATTCAACTGGAAATAGAAGAAATCCTTCAATTAGTAAAAATTATCTCTTGTTTTGAATAAGACATTTTCTGTTAAAAATAGTCCCATTAATATAAAACAAAATTTAAAGTCTATTATCTTGTTATGAATTTAACAACTCAAAAAGGACAAAATTATTCATATTTGAATTTTAAGATGTTAGAACGCAATTTTGTAACTGCTTTATCTTATTTTTAATATGGAAAAAACGACATCCCACCATGTCTTATAATATAAAAAGGGGTGGTTAGTAAACTTACTCTACAAAATATATATTGAAATTTTATATTAGAACATTTCTGATACTAAAAAACTCATTATATATTTACTGTTATTCTTTGTATATATTTTATATCATTTTTGAGAACGACATTATGTCAAAAATTGTAAAGGATTGTACGAAGTCTTTTTTCTTTTATTGTTATAAGAATATAATGTGTATATATATATATATATGATATATACATATAAATATCAAGAGAACAAGCAACCACAACAAATAAAAAAAAATTAAAAAAAATGTAAATTACGCAACTAAAATATTCAAAAACACAGCTGTTATATCATTAATGACACAGATGGAAATATATATGTATATTTGTATTATTAAAACGTTAGAGACCAAGATGGAATTTTTCCACTACTTTAAAGACCAGTGGGGCATAGTCCGGAGGGATTTTCGAACTAAGAGTACGCCTACATTCTTACCAGGGCTCGTAAAGAATGACCATGTGGACATTTTTGCGTGAGTGCAAATCTGTTTAATAGTTTACGAGTCAAAGCAAACAAAGGCTCTTTTCTCATTAAAAATATTATTAGGATGCAATACTAAATCAAAATGTTACGTGATCACCCTGAAAGTCATCCACTGGAAGAGTACTGAATAAGATAGCAGTTCTCGAGCGTACAAGTTTAGTCCGTTGTAGAAAGCTCTTTGCTAAAGTTTGCCTTTGACGAAGTGGGAAAATCCGATTATAAGGGTTTTGGGCCTAAGACACGCTCTCTTGGACGACAGGTCCCTCTGCTAAGTCAGTTACAATGATTGAGAAACCAAATAGAATATTGACTAGTTATTTCTTGCTTTAGATTACCTTGGCAGGTCCCTCTGTTAAGTCAGTTACAATGATTGAGAAACCAAATGAAGAGCTCAAAGCTAAAAGGATGAGGATCCAAAATAACAAGTCTTGAGAAATCAAGACTTTAAGATTTAAAACTAAATTGAAAAATAATTAAAATAAAGAGCTCTTCATTTTGGTTACTAATTCATGCAGTACCTTACTGGGAACGTATATGTTATGTATTTGGGTTATAATTATAAATTTTAAAAAATTAAATATACTAATTTTATTTTTTAATGTCACTAAATCTTAGGCTAAATGGATGAGGGGTCCACTAACAAGTCTTGAAATGAAACAAACAAATACTGATAAGATAGGACTATATTTTCAAAAATTGTTTTTCAGATTCTGCTTTATTTTGATTACCTACAAATTCAATAACAAAGATTGTTTGTAATGGACACATTTAAACAGTTTAAGCATAATGGCAGTGTGTCAAAATATGATTGAGACTTTGCAGAGCAAAATCTTTTTAAATGTTGAATATCATCGTATTTTGCTTTTTTTAAAGGTAAAAGTCCACAATATGCAAAAAGCTCTGGCAGGTGTGGAAAACAGCCTTCTGGCAGGGAAACGTGTTTTCTTTTAGGACTTAGTAACAACACTTTCTTCATTTATGCCATTAAAAGACTGACGATGTAACATCATTCGAGGGTGATGGGAAACTATGCTTAGTTGCCGTACAGGTCGTGTTTTGAAAGGACAACTTTTTGCATATAAAGGAGAAAGAAATTTAGTCCAAGACTTAAAAATTTCCTGGTTGTCGCAAGAAATCACTCTAAATGGAGTTGGTTTGGATCTGGAGTTTTCGATAACTTCGTTCCACTCGGAAGGAGTTTCGACCACAGATTTTTGATCAATCAATGCCATATTCCTGTCACACTCCAGGTATAGAGTGGCCCCTGATTGGAAAAATCATTGTTTATTTTTTCAAGTCTCTTAGTATAGTGTACAATGTAGTGAAGCATACGGAAAACAACACAGTTTTTTGTTTTGTCCTGCGCAGGACTCCGAAAAAAACGGAAAGAGTATAATGTAAAGACCGAGAGAGGAAAAAGGAATCGAAAAAAATTACATAGAAAATTACAACAAAAATTTAATTTTTAAGTTCTTTTACTTGCAAGTCAAGGTGGTTTTTGCACAGTTTTCAATTGTTACAGAATTTCGTTTTCAGATATTTTAAACTGCACAAAACAACACTAATCTACACTACAATTAACCTGAAGCTGTAAATAAACACTGGAATGCAAATTTCCAAAACACAAAACAATCAGCAGATGGGCAACAAATAACAATCGCACTAGCACTAAGAGCAGAGACCCTCACTGTGGTCAGCAATCTGAACTAGGTGGACTCTCATCCCTTTAGCCCCAAATCATTTATAGCACCTTCATCCTTTTAGCCTAGAACCACGTATTTTTTTCAACCCTCTATAGCTTGTACAGCACCTTCATCTTTTCAGCTTAGTTAGATACCATGCAATATTTTATAAGAAATAAAATACAAGAAATCAGTGTTAGCTCCAAAACGACAATTAATGGACCCTCATCCTTTTAGCCTTTGAGCTCTCTTCAAATAGAATATTGACTAGTTATTTCTTGCTTTAGATTACCTTGGCAGGTCCCTCTGTTAAGTTCAGTTACAATGATTGAGAAACCAAATAGAATATTGACTAGTTTATTTCTTGCTTTTAGATTACCTTGGCAGGTCCCTCTGTTAAGTCAGTTACAATGATTGAGAAACCAAATAGAATATTGACTAGTTATTTTCTTGCTTTAGATTACCTTGGCAGGTCCCTCTGCTAAGTCAGTTACAAGGGATTGAGAAACCAAATAGAATATTGACTAGTTATTTCTTGCTTTAGATTACCTTGGCAGGTCCCTCTGCTAAGTCAATTACAATGATTGAGAAACCAATATAGAATATGGACTAGTTACTTCTTGCTTTAGATTACCTTGGCAGGTCCCTCTGCTAAGTCAGTTACAATGATTGAGAAACTAAATAGAATATGGACTAGTTATTTCTTGCTTTAGATTACCTTGGCAGGTCCCTCTGCTAAGTCAGTTACAATGATTGAGGAACCAAATAGAATATTGACTAGTTATTTCTTGCTCTAGATTACCTTGGCAGGTCCCTTCTGCTGTCAGTTGGCAATGATTTGAGAAACTAAATAGAATATGGGACTAGTTATTTCTCTTGCTTTTAGATTACCTTGGCAGGTCCCTCTGCTAAGTCAGTTACAATGATTGAGAAACTAAATAGGAATAATGGACTAGTTATTTCTTGCTTTAGATTACCTTGGCAGGTCCCTCTGCTAAGTCAGTTGCAATGATTGAGAAACTAAAATAGAATATGGACTAGTTATTTCTTGCTCTAGATTACCTTGGCAGGTCCCTCTGCTGTCAGTTGCAATGATTGAGAAACTAAATAGAATATGGACTAGTTATTTCTTGCTTTAGATTACCTTGGCAGGTCCCTCTGCTAAGTCAGTTACAATGATTGAGAAACTAAATAGAATATGGACTAGTTATTTCTTGCTTTAGATTACCTTGGCAGGTCCCTCTGCTAAGTCAGTTACAATTGGAACCTAATGAGTTTTCAATTCTCTAGTAATTACATCTCAACACCTTTTTAAACTCCTTTTGTTATGCAGCAGAAACTGGCTAAATTTGTATAATAATTTCTTTGCTTTTTTATTTTAATTATTTTTACAGTTTCTACGAAAACTAAGCAAATGTATCTTTCTCATGTTTTTTACAACACATCCACCATGATTAAACGTGTTCAATGCATAAAACTAATACTACAGAGAATTTTAAATTGCATTTTTATTTACAGATACTACAGTTTTGAAATTTAAAACATACTTAACACTAACGACAATATATGATTAATGTTATCTTATCCGCAATAAAATATACTGTAATATGCATTGTTTTAAAACATACGATAGCATAAGCATTCATTTAGGAAAGTAATTGAAGATAAATGATACTGCTAATAAAGTAAAAGATAAGAGCCAATTTACACTCAATTAAACAATCAATCAATTCATTTATTGCCGAAAACATAACATGCATTGGCATTCGTCAAGAAAATTATAATATCATAACTTAAAGTATACACTACTGACAGATCAAACACAACAAGACTAAATCAATATAACAGGAGTGATCTACAATTTATTATCCTCAACGTATTCCCGGACACTGTAATATTCTCTCGAAATAAGAAATTTTTTTTCAGACGATATTGAAATTCCCTATCGCCACAACAATTTTCAAGCAGGATGGCAAAGAGTTAAAAAGGCCGATGCAGGAGTAAAGACTTTGTTTTTCAAAAAAAGATGTTTTTATGGCAGGGTAGGATTAGGTTGTTTCTTTTTCTTAAGGAGTTAATTATGGGCTGGATTAACGTTGACTGAAAAAAGGTGGGGATACTTTTTGTAAAAAGAAAGACACTGAAGGATATAAATGGATGGGAACGTAAGGATATTATTACTGAGAAAGAAACCTCTACAAGACTGGGAACGATTCAACTTGAAAAATAATCCTTATAGCTCTTTTCTGGAGACGAAAAACATATTGAGTTTTTTTTTAATCTCGTTCCCCATATAGAGACTCCATAGCAAAGGTAAGGATAAAAACAGCCATAGTAAGTAAAGCAACAGGAATTTCCTCACTAGCAAAACAGGATAGTCTATACATCAAAAATATGCAGCTGCTTAGTTTTTTCGTGACTTTAATCAATGTGGACTAAAAAAGTTTGGCTGATCATCCAAAACAATTCCAAGATAATTATCATTCAAAGAAGGACACATTTCTGACTCTCCAATCATAATGTTTTGAGATTTAATCAACGTTTTAGCAGACTTTCTAATTCGAAAATTGGTTTTAGATGTATTTACAAACAGAGAGTTTTCACCCAACCACTGCAGCAAATTACTGGCCTGAACAAAGGTTTGGATTTCAAGCTCGGTTCGATTGCAACCAGAGATGACCAAGGAGGTATCATCAGCAAACAAAAACAACTTGGAACCTTTCACGCTTCGATGGATGTCATTTATGAATAGTAAAAATAATAAAGGACCAAGTACGGAGCCTTGGGGAACTCTAGTGCGTACTTCTCGCTCCTCATCATGAAAATTGTTTGTTTTCTCAAAGCACCCTGTATCATCAATAAAAGGAATTTCAACAATCTGTCTACGGTTCAGGAGATAAGAAGCAATCCAATCAAAAGCTTTCCCTCTAATACCCAAGTTTTTAAGTTTTTCTGAACAACAACCCGTGAATCCACAATGTCGAAAGCCTTCGTAAGATCCAAAAATAGGCCAAACACGTGATTCCTGTTATCCAATGAGTTTGATTACCTCAGTTAGAAGACTAAAAATTGCATTGACTGTAGACAACCCCTCACGAAAGCCATATTGATGATCGTTGTAAAATTCCATTGACAGACAGGTAATTGGAAAGTCTGGTTAGCACAAGCCTTTCAAGAACTTTTGAAAATGTAGAAAGGATCGAAATGGGCGGTAATTTGCTAAGTTAATTTGGACTTCCTTTTTTCTTAAATATAGGTTTTACAATTGAGAGCTTCAAGTGTGATGGGAACTTCCCAGATTCAAATGACGAGTTCGCAATCTGTGCAAGAGGATCAGCCAATATATCTATACAGCTCAACAAAGTCCTGGATGAAACTCCATCAAATCCTGATGAATTGCTTGTTTTCAAGGACTTTAACGACTGAGATGATTTCATTCTTATCAGTTGGAGCAAAAAATATAGAGGAACTCATACTCGATGAAGACAATGATTTTGGAGGAACAAATGAAGAATTACCCTCAGAATCTCTCAAACTCTGGCTTATTTCTGCAAAATAGATGTTGAATTTCTCTGAAATCATCCTAGGATTGTTCATCAGATCGCCATTCTCGTCATTAAGCGTAATATGTGTGAAGGCATTAGCTTTCTTATCAGGAATGAGATCCTTAACCACATTCCAAGCAGCTCGCTGTTTATTCTGAGCCCCGCTGATGTAGGTCAATACTTTTTTCGCTTTGGCGGAATGGATGCGATTCCTAAACTCCTTCTTGGTTTGAATAAAAGAAACTCTCAAAGGATGAGAAGAGTCAAGATGCTTAGACAGCGAGTAGAGAAACAAAAGGCGATTATGAAGTTTTTTTAGATCTTCGTCCAAAGGAATCCTCATCTAAGTGCCCCCATGTACCGAACTTAATCTTTTTTGTAGGAAAAACATAATCAATATGAAATGACAAAATTGTAAGAAATAAGTAAAACATTTCATCAACATCAGCGGCTCCAAAAAAGCTCATGCCATGATTCACCCTCCAGAAGACTCCTCAAGACCCGAATGCCGTCCGGGGTGAAGCACCGCTTGAATGTAAATTTAATAATATTGTGGGTTTAAGGAACAAATGAGGCAATGTCTCCAATTTGCGCATGATGATCGGAAAAATTCCAGTAATTAGAACCTCAGGTGAAAACATATTCTTTGGAATATTGCTAAATATGTTTGTCAATGAGTGAACTGGAACCATTAAATTCTCGAGTGAAAGTGTCTATTGTGCTCACCAAGCCGAAAGAATTCATTAGATCGATAAACATTTGAGATGAATGACTAATGGTGGAAAAATCTATATTGAAATCACCAGACAAAACAATCCATCTGTCAAGATGGATACAGGTTTCCAAGCAATGCTGAATCGATAGAAAAAAAAATCATTTATTTCAGAAATGCTCTGATTAGGTACTATAAACAACACTGTATAAGAGTACTAAATACACCTAGCTTTTCTTGGAATCGATAGAGGAAAGTTTTTTCTAAGGCAGAAATTGGTCGTTAGCCAAAATATGTAATGGAGTATTTTTTGTTCTCTTAGGACAAGGACCTTAGCGCTGCTTCCGGAGTGACCGGATATTCGATATATGTAAGATTAGGGGGTAGGGGCCAATATCCTATCGAGATCCATGAGGAAGAATTAGGGCACTAATCTCAGCCATGTCCTCCTGGAAGAAGGGGAGGCCCAGGGCGCGTGGAATTCCACGCGCCTTGGGGGAGGCCAGCTCTGAACCAGTCTCTCCAGTCAAAGCAGGCAGAAGGGTGGCACACCATTGTTGAGGCTAGCAAGAACCTTTGATACTTAGGGAACGAAACCCCACCAACTCCAACAGTCATCTCCTGCAATAGACTAGACCATATCGAATTTACCCTTGCACCCCAGAATCTCGGCATTTACGGTTAGTGATGGTGCCGCTCCTGAACATCCATAAGGTTGTCCAGGAATTAAGTGACACATCGGATTTGCTGTGCCCAGTGGTAGGTTCAACTGGAAGGTATACACTAGCCTGAAGTGACCCTCCTGGAGGTTGCAATGGGAGGTTTTGAAACCGAAATACTCGAAACAGACCGTCATACTCATAAATAACAATTAAACATCGTCAGACAACTAATATACAGGGTTAGTCGTCCCTTTAAGGGGTCTTTGACGTTTGGCTTTAAGCATCTAAAGTTACGAAAAATGTCAACTAAAAAAGAACTGTTTTTCATATTTTTACCCTTTTATATACCCCGGCGCCATTTCCACCCCTACCGCAAACTTTCGTTCTCTCGTTCTTGGGGAAGTTCCCCCATCGATTTCAGAAAAACTAGATTTATTTGTTCAATACAAAACTTGCCCTAGGCTTCTGCTAAGTAACAAATCATAAAAATATGACTACATTTTTCTTTGAAATATTTGATTAAATATCGACAACATACTATGAATTTGCAAGAATTATTTTAAATTGTTAGCCTCGTCTCCAGTCGGTTATTTCAACATATTCGTTATCAATTCACGTTCATTTCAGTGAGACTAGATAATCTGTTTACTCGTTTGTTCGTTTTCCTTTGTTTTATATAGATACACAATGAACTCACCAGGGCCATTGTTGACGCTAACATAATGACGACATTTAAAGTGATCGGTAAATAATGTACATAGGAATTGTTTTGTTTTAGTGATGAAGTATTTGGCAGTATCAGGCGCATCTTGCTGTAGTCGGAGATTCGACCGGAGGAGAACCATTTGGTGATTCGGCATCTGAAACCCAGGAGGCCCTTGTTAATATTATGAATGTGAAACAAAATCTAATTATTTTTTAGGATATGTTGAACAACAAGCGATGAACCTTTATTGGAAAAGGATTCCGTCGGTTTTGTGGGCCAGAAAATATAAATACAATTCTTTATAGTTTTTATTAGCTTCAGTTAACAATGAAAAAGTGTTATTTTTTCAGCATTTTTTACTTTAAAGAATGCGGAGGGGAGGATGGTACAGCTAATAGCCTAACTCTCTCACGACTCAGAGTACAGCACGTTCCAAAGTCTATATGCTACTAACAGGCGCTAAGTTATAATATATTTGCCTTTAAAATAAATTTCTAGTTGAACTTTATGCTTGAGTGTACGTATGCGTGTGCAATGGCTATTAACACACGCTTTTTATTTATTTATTCATCAACAGTATCCACCATTTTTTACAATAATAATTAATAATATTTGAATAACCCAATACAATTGTGTGCTTTTAACATATATTTTTGATCGTGGCAACAAGGCTAACTCTACATCGGCCTTGGTAATAAAATTAATTTGAATCAGAAGTTCTCATCTAAGGGCAAAGCTTACGAAAAGCGTGCGAAGCCGCGGGAAACAGCTAGTTTATAATAAGACAGAAGAGAGGAGATTATACATATGAGTTCTCTACCTCGACAAGTGTTGTAACGGTCGAGGACCATCCCTTCAGGACAAGTACCAGTTGGCCGTTGTGAGGTGAGGACTTTGCGCAGCCGTGGGAACAGTTGTAACTGGCACACAAGTACTTTGCGCTCGAGCGGCGTCTGTCTCTCTGGATGATATATTTTAATGTCATGAATCGCCTAAAACAAGGATTAATTCTTGCATATTAAAGCAATACAAGTCACATCACACCAGGTTGTGTACAGACTTCGCCGAGGTTGCACGCAGAATGTTAAGCCAAGAAAGCAAAGCTCATTCAAATTCAAAATTTTACTTTATTGCAGTATAAAATTTTTTCAACTGTATTGCATGCGTCTAGCTTATTCCTAATACTACTTTTATAGAAAAGTTGTATTAGAATAAAACAACTTAAAACAAGCTCAACTTGCTCAGTTGTTGTAAAAGCTTCAACTTATAGAAGTTGAAGCTTTTTTTTGTTTGTTTATGTTCGCAGGGGTTGGAAATCCTCCCAGTACTAGATGTTCCTGACTCTTGCCGACGAAAAAACCACACCTTTTCTGTCATCTTCTAAATTTTTACAACTGTATTTGCATGCATGTAACTAATTCCAAAACAATTATTCTATAAATTGAAGTTTAAAACATCAATTTTGACCAATGTTACATTAATTAAAAACATTTTTTTACAATTGTCAACAATTTCATTCATTTCGGCAATAGAGTTAACAAAATAGTTTTATTGCTCCCATCGATTTATCATGAACTCATCAAAACGCATTGGACACTAAAAAATATCTTAATCGAGCTTTGAAACGTTTCTTTGTTGCCAATATTCTTTGATGCACGTTGATCACTTTAACTCCGACCTAAGATGGAAGTTGTTCATAAGCCATCGTTCTGTGAGACTGAATCCTCAAGTTGCCCCTTACCTTCTTATTATATCCATGGACGACATCTACCCTGACTCAAATCGCATTTGTATCTACAATAAAGGGCAGCCTCCAGGATATAGAGGCAGGGCAATGTCAGTAATCCCCAAATTCCTGAAGGCATATGTACACGACTCTCTAAATCTTCAATGTTAAATAATTCTGACTGCCTTCTTTTGTAGCTGAAAGGCTCTTTTAAATTTGCATTTTTTGCAACCCATTCCCAAGATATCCGGTGGACAGACAGACGATGCCAGACAACAGACAAAATATAAATTTTTAAACTTATCTAGGAGACAAAAAGTGAAATTATGGGAGCCTACTGAATGATAGGCTTCGATGACGCTCATCCACAATTTTCACGAGTATGCACAGTATTGTCTACAAATAAAATATATATTAGAATGTCTTTCTGCATTTTGTTTATATAATTAGGTTTTATAGCAGAATTAGGCACTACAACGCAAGAATGCCCTTAAATAAAATCTTCTCTCCAAATTTTACATCGGCATTCCCTTTTAATATTCTTTTTACTGTATGAGTAAACCACATGTGGTAGTAAGTTACACGTTCAAGTTCAATATAAAATTCAAGAATAAACATATAACAAATGTTTACATTTTTCACGCAACCCATAGGTTGCGCGTGACAAGAACGTAGCCAGGAAAAAGTTTTTGGGTGAGAGGGGGTCCAGACAACTGATATTTTCCCGCAGTGAAAAGAGAGTAAGGCCCTATCTTGTTCTTTAAATACTTCTTGACCCGTTTCTTTGTCTATTTATCTATTCTTCTTGAACTATAACAAGGTGTAATAAAATGGTTGGGCTGGCTATGCATTTTCAGATTCTATTATTTTGTGAATCTAAGCTAAAGATTAATAAAAATGTCTCTCCAATTTCCATTTAATTTTTGTTTTTTGTTTATTAAAACAACTTTATCTTTGTTGTTATTTTTACGATTATTACAAAAATCTTGGTTAACGAATTCTAATATTTTCAAAATGGCGACCATTCAATTTTTGTTTTATGGAACATCTATTGAACCATTGTTTTTGTTAAAATTTCATAAGAAACAAAAAAGTTATTAAAATAAATTTTCCCCTTCTCACAAGGGATAAACTTTTATTTGTAAAAATCGGTTGACGTAAACTATTGTATGGATAAAGGTTTCGGATTTGGGACCAATTTTTTTTTGTTATTATTTGTGACAAGCTAAAACGAAAATACTTTTATATATTATGGCAGCAAGCTGGAGAAGTATGTTGCAAATTTTTACAAATGCAACGAAAACCTTATACTAGTTGGAAAGTAAACTGATTAGAAATGAATTTCAGTAAAGTCACGTAAGCAAGTAAATTCAATTTTAATGCTTTTTGTAATAGTGATAATTTGCCAAATAATGATAGTGGAAGGTATTGGTGTGTACGCTATATATGTAGTATATGGCAATACCTGATGGGGAGATGTGCAGATACAGGGTTTTTCGGAAACGTAGTTGTTTCCTTGGTGTCCTTAAGATCAATTTAAAAATACGCAAACGGCGGATCCCTTTGTATGATACGAACCATGAATCGAAGTCAATGTTGCCTAGATATAAATGAAAACCTACATGAAACAAGGTCAGGTCATTTTCAAGATAGAGAGAGCAGACATAATAGAACCGATTTTTTTACCTCGAGTGATAGGCTTCGCTGGACGCTCAGGCCAAAAAAAAACGCTACAATTTCATGAAGGTGTATTTCTGATACGCCTTTACCTCACTGGAATAGGTTAGATCCGTGTAATTTTATCCGAAGGTCGCATCTAGGAGACCAGACGACACATGTGTATAGAGTTACCCAATACCTCCCTAAGGGGTTTTTCCCCAGACAACAACGGTGTCCGTTGATACCACGTCCAGAGGCTAGAAGGCATTGTGACACAAAAGTTCCACTTGTATAGCACATGCAACTTCAGAGAGGGAGAAGTCAATTCGTAAGTCCACTGGTAGCCATAGTAGTACTGGGTTCCGAGCTCTCCTCGTGTGCCCCTATTACGTATATCAGCTGGTTGATGAAACGTCCTAACAGATATTTTCCTTTTTTTCGAATGGGGATTCTACTTTTTAGATTCTCGAAAGACCCATGTAATATTCTGTTCGTCCAGTGAGTTATGACACCCAGGGCCGTCCTCTTTGATGGCAAAAGATTTTTCTTGCAAACCATACCCACATTAAATAGGTACTTTGGGTTCAATACGGAAGAAGATAAACGGTTGCCTTAAAGGCTTATAAAACTATATCTTACGTAACAGGAAATGGGTTACATTCACGGCTTAGTTGTTATTAAAGCGTGAATAAATTTTTTTACTCTATAAACTAATCTAGAACATTGATTTTTGAACAGTGAACAGCAGAACTGATCAAGGTTCACTGAAATTTGGTTTTAAATATTTGGATTCCAAAATAGTAGTGGAAATTACATTAAAATTTTCACTTATTTTGAGAACCAACACTTCAAAACAATTTATAACGCACCTTTTTTCGCCAGATTTTATGATAGATCGTCTCTCTGCTAAAGATAACCTTTACAAAAAGCTTAAATTCTACAAGCTTAAATGTACAAATTTGGTTTATGAAAAGTGCAAGGAATGCAAGGTTTGTGATATGTCTTTTGTATAGAATGACAAGAATATGGCCAAAAACTGTAAAGATGGATGGACGGCGTATTATTATTACCAGTAGGGTGACCACGAAAAGTGTGCAGTTGGCGGTGACCAATGAGAATGGACAGCCTTCGCGACGTTGGTTGCCACTCAGCACGGAAAGCGCTACGGTTATAGCGCGGGAAGAAGTTTGGCAACGTCCGCTCCAAGGTTCTCGTTGGCTGCTCCAAGGTCACGCGCGAAATAGGCCTCCTCCCTCAACTAGCAATATCTGGTGGTCCCTACTTGTATACTTAATATGAAGAGATCTTCCCAAACGTCCATGTATAGAAACCCTACAGCCATTGAAGTTAGCATTGTTCTTATAGAGATTAAAATATCAAGTATGACCATCATTATAGCCATTTAAAATTCCGTTTGTTAGCAAAATCAATATCTATGCATAATATCTTACAGCAAAGCGTTGAACCCTAAAACAATTGACGAAAAAATTTGACGTTTTTCTGCTAGGGCGTTCCTAACAAACGTATACAATTTCCCTTCAATAGGGCGATGAATTAGAGAACCTCTTATTGTAATGTATTTATTGTGGGAATTGGTATATTTTTAAAAAGCTAAGAGGCCGGTTTTTTTTTCCACACAATGTAGAGTGTTGTAAGTATTAACAGTTGTTAGCTTACTGTACAAATTTTATACTGCAAAAGTCTGAGGTTTGTTCTTTGCTTAGTGCAAATAGCAACGAAAATTAATGCAAGGATGACATGAACATGAAAAACATGAAAACCCCCTTGACTTAAAATCTCTCCCATGACATGTTTTAGTTGGAAATTAATAACGAATTAGTATTTAGGCCAATCATGTACGTTTAATTTTCCATAACCAACGATGTTTTTTTTCCGTATTCCAAATTAAAAAATATTATAGAATTCTCGGTTTCCAAAAATAACAGGTTTGTCCCTTGTAAATACTGTTCCTTACTAACCTAAAATAATCACTTATGCTCAGCCATCCACTAACTTATCTTTGAGTATCCAAAAATAAAAACCATTTTACCAATTAACATTACAAAGATTGTGGCCAAATAATCGATAACATTTTTTTTCAATTTCGGAAAGAACATACCAAAGTATGTTTCTAGAGGGTAGAATTGTTTTCCATTACACTATTTCACTGCTATACCACAAAAGCTAATTTGGTTCCTTACGGGAATTCGTTTTATGATAGCCGAAGTAAGAATAACATCTATTCGGACACCCCAATAAAAGGTCAACTCTGTTTAATGCTGAGCGCCTTAATATGAAACTTGTTATAATCTTTCCAAAATGTTTTTCTCGCAATTATTTGTACCTTAGATTATAGGTGTATTCCTATATATTCCCTGATATAACTTGAATCGTATATTGAAAAAAATTAAACGTGTATCATCGTTCCCAAAAATTTAACTAATTTGAGTATAGAACTGATCAATGTACTTATAGATAGATTTCTAGTGGGTCAGAACATTTAGTAGTTTTTTTGTTGTAATAGTTATATTAGGACAAGAAGCTTATAAATTTACATGCATTTAGTCCTATAAGGATACAGCGCTGCTTGTGCGACAGTAACAGGATCATTCAAGCAGTGCAATGGGTGGCACACCCTTCTTGAGACTATTTAAGAACCTCTGATACATAGGAGAACGTACCACCACCAACTTCCTCAAACAGTCATCTCCTGCAGTAGACTAGACCTATCGAATTACTCTTGGCACCCCAGAATCTCGACATTTTGTGTTTAGGTGATGTGCAGTCTCCTTGGACATCCATAAGGAGGATTTAAGTGACAACGTCGGTTTTTGCTGTGCCCAGTGGTAGGTTCATCAACTGGAAGGTATAAGCCAGCCAGAAGTGATGCCTGCTGGGACATTTAGTAAGGTAGGAAAAGATGATGCAATTATCTACAATAAAGAAATTGAAACAGTATTTGCCATACCTGACAAAGGAATCCAAACGCAATTGGTACGTGCCCTGATGGAAGGGTTTTTGGTAACCATCTTCGAATTGTGTAAAACCCAAGTCAATTT
>NW_025785122.1:0-21197 GCF_021130785.1 Homalodisca vitripennis | reverse complement strand
TCCCCCCCCCGGGCCTAACTGCTCACCGATACCCCACTTTGAGTTACCCATTGCGAAATAGTGAGTTTTTGCGCGTATGAATTCGTTTTGCATCAGTTCTTCTGACGTGGGAAATGTTTCCAAATCGTAAATAAATCTTTTAATGAGATGTAGTCATTATTAACGGCAATATTAAATATAAATTACTTGTACTTACTCTCCATAAAAAGACATATTTTGAGGTCATTCCATATCAAACAAAACAACTAGGCACTCTGAGCCTGGACTCATTTCAGATTTGATTGAAACTTTGTGTATTTATACTCTCTGAGATCCTGAACTAAATGTAAATAACAAAAATTCCACCCCTCATAATTTTTTAGTTACAAGTTTTCAAAAATCACAAAAATATAGTGTTTTTTTATCGTGTGCTTAAATTTAAAATTTGCTATAACTACAGAGGGTGGGCCAAATTATTAGACTAGACATTCAAATTTACTACATTTTAAGTTATCTTGTAACTATGCTTTTATAATCCTGGAGTATATTGTTATTTTTCATATATTTTTGCATTCTTTACATTTATATTAGAACTTTTTATTTCTATTTGAGGTATTGGAAGTTAATGTCATAGCCAGTTGGTAGCACTAAAATCAGCTGATGATTTTTAGGCAATTTCAACTGAAACGCATAAACCCAACTTCTGTATGTATCTAATATTGGTTATTCTTGTTTTTTAGTGGGGTTTCCTTGTGATATGAGCTGGTAACAGTGTTAGTAGTGGATTCCAGGTCGTAAAACCGTCAAAGTTTGTGTGTTTTTTTGGCTTTTAATATTTTAAGAATACTTCAAGAGTGAGGCCACTTTTTAACGGTCATGGGAAAAAATTGTGATTTATCTCCTAGGAAAACAGCTTCAGTAAAGATTCTTTTGAAAGAAAGGTGTTATTCACAAACTGAACTAGCGTAAAGGTTGGGTATTTCTAAAAAATCAGTAAGTAGGATCAAGTTAACCTGTGATTAAAACCTAAGTAATCAGTCACATCAAGTTGGAAAATGGGGCTGCAAGCCCAAAAGGGATGATAGATTGCTCAGGAAACTAAAGAATATTGTTTTAAAACAAACCGGAGACATACCACAAACAAATGGCTGACCAGATAAACGAGTATGGAGCCAATATTTCACCTAGAAGTGTGAGAAGATTGTTAAACACAGAAGACTCAACGCTCGCAGATCAAGGAAAAAGCGAAAGATCACGTCTACCATGGCAAAGAAGCGTTTAGAGTGGGTTAAAGGCTTAGACCATTGGACAACAGATTATTGGGAAAAAGTAAGTCATAAATATGTATGTGCTGCAAAGGAGACTAATTCCACAGACTCAAGATTGGTTTCCAAATAGGGAGTTTTATTTTTAAGTATGATGGTGCTACAATGCCCATAAAGCTATGACAGTAACAAGATTTCTCAGTGAATCAGACATCAGTGTGCTCCCTTGACCAGGTAAAAGCCCTGACATGAATCCAATTGATAATTTGTGGTCAGTTGTCAAGAAAAGAATGCTAAAGAAGAAGGTAACCACACGTCAAGGGCTCGTGAATTTTTTATTAAATAAAGTGTGGCACCACAATGAAGAAATCAAAAAGAACTGTGAAAAATTGGCCCATAGCATGCCAAAGAGTTTTGAAATGTTGATAAAGAACAAGGGTATGCGCACAAATGATTAGTCATACAATTTGATGTACACAGATATTTAAAAACGATTTAATAAAATAATTTTCCCCGAAAACTAGTTCTAGTCTAATAATTTGGCCACCCTCTGTATAGTTCTATTAGTGCTAGAGAGCCAAGAGATGCACATTTGTGTTGAAAATGTGATACCAGTGATGTATTTTTTAACACATTTCCTGATCCCATCATGGTCCCACTGAGAACGTTTTATGGTGTAATCACATAATCAGGTATTAAAAGAAAAATATATTTTTCAAATTAAAAAATCACCAACTCAAAAGATTTTTCAAAAACATTTTTGAATTTCACAAAACAAAATTTTCTACCCAAAGCCTTCAAGTTTAATATCAAATTAAAGTCCATAAACCAATCTTTTATAATGAGTTATGTCTCAGCTCTTTAACACTAGTAGAACTATAGTTATAACAGATTTTTAGATTTAAGTGCATGTTAAAAAAATACTGCATTTTGTGATATTTTAAAAAATGTATCTAAAAAACCTATGAAGAATAGATTTAAAAAAATACTATTTTAGTTTGGAATCTCAGAGAGTATAAATAAACCAAGTCTCAGTCAAATCTGAAATGGTGAAGTTGAAAACTATTTTTTATTTGTTGATTTGACATGGAATGACTTATTTGCTGAAGAACAGTCCAGCTGGATTTTTAACACTACGAGCAGGTTAACTACTTTCAGTTTAAAAAGGTCATATGTTTCACAGGATTGTAATTAGTTTGAACATCTGTAATTAGTTAGATATTTGAGTCCCATATGGTTGTGTGAAGCTTGAACTAGTAATGGCAACGAAACTATACTACTGGAACGCGCATTGCCCATAAGCCACATGTTGTGTTTTCCGGTCGCACACAGCTGTGCGTTACTAGTGTATCCGTGGATTTGCAGGCGCTTAAAGTGGGCAAGAACTCACCGAGTTCTGTACTCCATGCCAATGATGCTGATCTTAGAACACATTAACTTTTTATTGATTTTAAATCTAAGGGTAAATTAAGTAGATCAAGTGATGATGTACGGTATTGAAAATTGTAAAATATTATTATTTGCTCTAGTTATCTCAAACAAATGCGACCACTTTTAGGTTGACGAATTCACTGGAAGCCACGAGTTATTTTTAATTAAAACTGTGACTAAACTATTTTTTAAAAAAAATATCTCATCACATCGAAAAAACAGAAAACTTTTGACATTATAAGAAAAATCCAACTTAGAAGGCAAAAATTGGTCAAAATAATTTTATTTTCTAACATGTAGATTAAGTGTGTCATGTTTGTAAATTTTATGTAGTTTACTTTGAAATAAAATACTGTCAATAAAAAGTTGTTTTTTTTCATCTGGGAAATATTTTAATGCCTGTAATCTTTGTTTCCGACTTTGTAAGAAAAATAAAAGTCAAAATCTCAGTTATTTTGATATTGTACAAAAATCCGTTTTTTTTTTACTAAAAATAAAAATCCACGGGTAAAAAGCAGCTACTAACATTTGTAATAATAAATAAATTGTAGTATCTAACAATTGTATTAAGTATAGAAGGCGTTTTAAAGTGATGTTAGATCATTACGATAATGCCTGCCATATGGGCGGAGTAGTTCTTGCCCATTTCCAGCGCCTGCAGACTCGGAACGCAGCCCAGGATTTCGGCTCGGTTTCTCCGGCCCAGTGCGCGTTCCATTATTATAATTCGTCGTTGAGTAATGGACAAACCTGACTGTTGTCCCAGAATCAAAATGTTGTTAACCTACGTTTTGATTTTTTTGCTTTCACTACTTGTTATTATTACTTTGTTTTTATTTTAAGTACATGTTCTAAATAACTTTAAACTGAAATACAGGTTTTTTTAAAAGTAAATAGGTTTTAATTGATAAAAAAATTTAAATTTGAAATTTTTGTATGAAAGCTTACTCTTTTATCCATTGTTCTACATAGTTACCTGGAATTGAAATATTAGACACTTATAATATAAAAAAAAACTAGATTTTGTACTATTGTCGTCATCATGGCTTTAGCCGCAGCAGTGTAATTTCAAAACAATTCTTGCTTAAAAAACATATTTAGAATTTATTAAGTAAGTTACTCAAAATGGTTTTTATATTGCAGTTTCAAATTTAATATTTTCTTTTTATTTTGAACTGCAATTGCATTTTGAACTATGTATTTTGAGGTAGTAAAACATTTAAATTATATTTTTCAAACTACATTTTTCTGATAACATTTGAAAACCAATAAAATAACAGATCTATATAAATGTGGTTTTCTTAAAAAAAGCGGGCAAGGTTTCCAAGGGTTAAAAACGAAATATTCACCATTATGCTGGTTAAATATTTTGTTAAAATGTCCTAACTATTAATTCTTTGCAGATCCGTATCCGTTGAATCGACTGTGAGCGTTGGTCACCTCCCGTCCAGTTCGGAGGAGGAAGGAGAAGGATTGGAGGGAGAGGGAGCTTCCTCCCCTACATCAGCACGCCTGTATCTGCCCAAACCTCGGCTTCCGGTACAGAGGAGAGCTACAATCACGGGAGCTAGTCCACTCAGCAAGCGAGCTCCAGTCAATTTACAACAGGTACGTACATATCCTTGTTTAAATTAATCTGATATGTTTTTTATACTAACTAGTTTCTATCAATAAATTGTTATAAAGTTTAAACTCCGTTTCTGTTGCCCCATTAAAACTAGATAATTATAAGTAGTGTAAATTGTTAAAGAGTGATGTGTAATGTATAAAATATATACAACAAACTCTATTTTTAAGATATTTATATTACAGAAGAATGTTTAGCATATACTGCTCATTGAAAACAAAGTTATTGTACATACAAGGCAGGACAGTTTTTAAACCAAAGACCATAACTATTAATTTGTACTAAAGCCTCTGTTATCTACTTTTCAACATAATTTCCATCAATATTTAAGGCATTAATCATACTGTTGAATGGGTTTTTGATTTTGTTATAATAAGAGCCTGTCTCTTGATTATGCAACCATGATAGAATGACTGTATTGACCTTTAGATGCTCCTTTTTACAAGTGCCTGAGCTAGTGGTAGTTACATGGATGTAGATTAGAGGTATACAGAGGATGATCAATTTATCTCAAGTCACATGTGATGAAATCTTGCTTGGGCTCAACTGCCTAATGTGAAAGAGCCAATGTAGTAAAGAATTTTTCAGTACTCTGTGTAAAAACAACTAGCAGGAGTTTTAAATGTTACTTCTTGAAACTTCATTAAAACCCAGTGAATAAGAATAAAATTGTAAAGCATCTGTTTTAATATAATTTTTTCATTCATCAAAAATTATCAGCAATGACAGATGACTTCTTCATGAACATTTATATGGCCATCTTTAAATGCTCGTACTCAGTTTTCGTACCATTCCTTTACTTAAAATGTTTTCTTAACTAGTGAATTGTTTGTTATCAGTATAGAAAAAATTCAGTATAGATTTTCTATCAAGAACTCAAATTTTAAATATAATTTATAAACCACCAGTGTTTACAGGTAACTGTAATTTTAACAATTTGTTAGCACTGAGACAATAAAATCTATGTGCTTAAGGGGGGTCGGAACGAATTTTCGTCAAAATTATCGATTTTTAGATTTTTAGCTATCTAAATTCCTCTACTTTTTAGCTTTAATTTGATACCAAAATTTACTGTTATTATTATTATATTTATTTTTTTATGAGACATTTTATTACAGTATGCACCGTAGTTTTTTCGTGGCTCCACCACGCCGACTGGGCTTCAATATAGTACTCACTCTAAAACTGTTACGAAAGATTTTTTTTGTTATTATAGCTGTGTTGGCAACACTTCATCACGTGATACACTTTGGTTGTGTCAGTCAGATGTTCTGTTTATTGTTTGTCTGACTTGTTGGTTATGTTCTGTGTTTGTAATGTTGTGACAGTGATGTTTATGCTTCAATGGTGAAATTTAGTTACCAAAGTTATTGAAAGTGGTTGTAGTTTATATTTTTATTCGAAATGCCTCGCGTACCTAGTAAGACATTTAAAAAACGTAAAAGTTTATTCAGTGGGGTACCAGCTTGGAAGACAAACAATGGAAGTGGTGGTGATACTTCTGCTAGGCCTAGTGTTAGCTCCAATGTCACTGAACTTACGCCTACTCCTGGACCAAGTGATGATTGTAATCTAAATAAACAGAGCACATCAGGGAAAAAGTTAGTTAGTAGTTTAGATGAGTATGAGCAATACATAAGTATGAGTAACAATTGTAGTAATGATATTGTAAACTTGCTGAGTTTTGAGAAGTTGCTTTTAGACATAGCGGTTTGCTCTCAATGCAATGGTTCACTTTCACTTCAAACAAGTAACAGAGTAGGCCTATCTGTGACAATTGAAATAAAGTGTAATGAGTGTGGATTTTCTGTATCATCTAGTAACAGTGAAAAATTAGGAAACCGTAGATCAGAAGTAAATGTTTCGAGCAGTTTATGCTTTTCGCTGTATTGGGAAGGGGGAGCAGGCAGCGAAGACATTTTGTTCAGTTATGAACTTACCAAAGCCTCCTTCTTTCAAGGTATACAACAAAACCCTTGCAGCAACAGCAAAAGGAAATTTGTGAAGAAGAAATGAAACAAGCAGCCACAGAAGCTGTGGTTGAAAATGATGGCGATATGAATATAACTGGTATTTTTGACGGAACCTGGCAGCGCCGCGGCCATGTTCTCACACAACGGTGTTATTACTGCTATTGCCGCTAATACCGGGAAAGTAGTAGATGTTAGGGGTATTTAGCAGATTTTGTAGGTGCAAAAAACAGACTAAATCAACAACATGAAGGTAATTGTGCTGCTAACTATGCCGGGACAAGTGGTGGAATGGAGGTGGCCGGTGTTGTTGACATGTTCAGGAAATCAGAGGCTACTAGGGGTATCAAATACAGATATTACTTAGGTGACGGCGACAGTGCTGCATTCCCAACCATTCAAAAGGAAGCCCCTTATGGCCCAGAGTATGTAACAGAAAAGTTTAGAGTGGTATAGCTCATGTTAGAAAACGTATGGGCACCAGGCTCCGAACTCTAAAGACTAAAATAGGGAAAAAAGATCTTTTCGATGGTAAAAAGATAGGAGGCCGTGGTCGCTTGACTAACTCTGTTATAGATGAAATTACAGACATATTATGGTCTGGCAATTATGAGGAATACAGATAGTTTTGCAGAAAATGAAAGCAAGCAGTCTGGGCGACTTACTTTCATCTTGTTTCATCTAACGCTGAACCTGCTCATGCACTATGCC
Organism: Homalodisca vitripennis; assembly: GCF_021130785.1. Taxonomy (NCBI): domain Eukaryota; kingdom Metazoa; phylum Arthropoda; class Insecta; order Hemiptera; family Cicadellidae; genus Homalodisca; species Homalodisca vitripennis. The sequence goes on along the minus strand of NW_025785122.1, from coordinate 14,214 downwards.
CCAATGGACCTGATACATGGTGCAAATTCAAGAAAGCTATAGCTGAGGAAAAAACCATACAATCATAAGGACCACACCCATCTGCCTCCAATTGTTATGGATGAAATAAAGCCTATTTTCAGGGATCTCTCTCAAGAGCATCTGCTGCGTAAGTGTCTGCACGGGGGCACGCAGAATCCTAGCGAATCCGCTGAACAGTGTCATCTGGTCTCGGGTTCCTAAAGCAGTTTTTGTAATGAAGAATACCTTGGAACTAGGAGTGTGTGAAGCAATAGCTACTTACAACCGTGGTAATATTATAAAGTGTAAAATTTTACCACAAACTTGGAATCAATCCTGGGTCAAACTGCATCCGTGTCATGAAGGAGCTTGACGAGGTGCGGATAAAAAAATCGGATAAAGCTATGCAAGAAATTGAAAAACGGTGCCGTAAACAGCTCAGCATTGCCAATAAGAGGTTAGAAGATGTTTATGAAGATATGGAAGACCCTGACAACCCTTCCTATGGAGCAGGCATGCACTAAGGTAGGTTTTTTCCGTTTTTCATAATAAAGTTGGTTTTTTGGCGTTTTCCGAAAAGTAGATTTTTTTACATTTAGGTACACATATATCAAAAACTACTAAAGATATCCAGTTAATTCTTTTTTTTTTGTTGTGTTCCCCACACTTATATCTTTGTTTTAAGCGATGGGTTTTATGATATTCCTATTTTTAAAATTTGTCACATAAAAAAAAATTATACAAATAAACATCCGCAAATATTTAATGACTAATTAAAAAAAAGATTTTTTTGGGAAAACATTTTGAGAAATAAAAACCAATCGCTCTAATTAAAGATTAAGGTGTGGGGAACACAACAAAAAAAGAATTAACTGGATATCTTTATTAGTTATTGAGATATGTGTACCTAAAGATATGGTATTTTTACATAGGGAAGATAGGACATGCCGACCTCCCTTAATATATGATCAAACACTCCATAATCTATGTTTCTCAAGTGAAACATTTATGGATTTGAGACAAGTTTCTTATTTACTGTATAATGCAGTTTTAACCCTGGAAGTGTCGACGACCCATTTGGTGTCCACATAACTTCCAAAGTGCGATCTACCACAAAATGGTCAATTTGTATTTTACCGCTAAAAGCATTATTACCCGACAAAAATGTTTTAAATAATACATAATTCCAAAGCCTATGAGTTGATTTTAATGTTAAGTAGTCTTTGATTTTCTTTTTTGTACGTTGGTTGATCTCTAAAGAAAACACGTCTTTCATGGGTAAAACATAATCTTATGACTGCATTGATACATATGTAAGTATGACAGTTAAAACAAAAATAAAATGAAAATATTAAATTTGAATCCTACCTTATTCACATATGTACTTACAATATATACAAAGCTTCATCTTTCACTGAAAGTCACTGGATTCCTTACTGCGTTTGCGGCTTCCCTGTCAAACTGGTCTGGCATAGTGTTCGAGCAGATGATAGCACTTAGGGTGAACTCCACACTAACATCCAGTAAAAAAGAAATTCTTATCAATTGTCAAATTTGTACACTCACATATGGCACACAAGTGACATGTGAGGGGAATTTCACGAGTCATGAATAGGGCCAAGGACATCATCAGATGGAACAACTTCTCTGTCTGACTCAGTCGATTGTAAGAGAACATTTACTAGGAAATCCACATCTGCTACATGGTCTGCCAAGTTTACTCAAATATCGGGATAAACATCATCGCTTGAAATAGGATGCTCCATAACGAGCTCTCTAAGATCACTTGATTGGTCTCTCAGTTTTCACCTATCATGAATAACTAAAACTATAACCTAAGGAAACTAAACTACATTAATAACAACACTAAAAATACTATAAAATAAATTTTTCTACAAATACTATTTGGATTCGTAACTCCAAACACAAAACCCAGCACTTGTTTACAGTTTTCACATCAACAACATGGCTGATGTGTGTTATACACTCACGTCAGGTATCCATAGAGAACAATGTTTTACGGCAAACGAGGAAGACGATAATCGAAAGTAAGAATAGTAAATTAGTGCTAATGTTAATGCTCTGCCAGAATATATGAAATACAAATTATATTACCTTAAATGCCCAAAATTTAAATAACTGTAGATGTCTACTTTGGCCGAAAATTATTCGTCTTTGCCAAATCAGATGGAACTTTGGTGATGAAAATTCTTTACATGCCAGCTGTAGAGTTAATCAGAAAGTGAAGTCATAAGAATGTGTGAGCATTAAGGATTTGAGACGAGTTCTTATTCATAATGTAGTTTTAAACTTTATCCCGTGTTAAAAGTAGAGCCTCAGATGTGCAGCCAGCGCCTAACTGGTATTTTTAATAGCATATACAAAAAGACACAAGCATTTTTTAAAGTTTGTTCATCTCCAATCTCTCTCTTAATCAGGAATGGTCAGAATTTCGGTTATGTACAGATTTGTTCTTTTATTTTAATGTATTTGTGTGATATTTGATGTTAGGACATCTGTTCATGAAACTCTTCATTGTGCTAATCTCTAGCATCAGTGAATGTTTTATAGAACAAGTCCAAAACTATTTTATTAATTGAAATAATAGTTAATTTGTGAAATGATGTTGTTGGTTTATGTTTCAGTTTTGGGAAGAATTAAAGCTTGAAAGAGAGTGGCGTGGAATAGGGGGTAGTGGTGAGAAACCTAAAGTTGCTCAACTTATTCAAGACTGTGAATCGAGATTGGCAGGACCGAGGAAGTACAGTAGTTTTGATAGTCTGAAGGACCGAAATGCAGGTTGTTTCTTGAAAGACTCCAAACCTGATGTGGTCAGTTCTTGTCAAGACCGCCTCAAGTCTACAGGAAGTGATGATACCTTTAAAACGGCAGAAACCTCAGAGAGAAAATCATCTTGTTTATTGTGATATCACTACGTGTGGAGTAGGTATTTGTGCGAGGAAAAATATCAAAATTGGAAGTGGATGGGTGGCACAGAGTGGAGACTTATCTTGAGAAAATCAACAGGGGTGGATCGATGATGTTTTTTAAAGTTATTGATTAGTCTTAGGAGGATTAGATTCCAGTAAGAAAATCAACTGAATTCAGCAGTAGACCTTTCAAAGATGATAGTGGACAGATCGCCTTACCACCAGCCTGTTCACATAGTCAGGAACAAGTCGCGACGGAACAGTGATAGATGTTTTTGTGACTCAGATAGTGATGCCTAAAAGTGAGGCCTCCCCAAAGTTGGGGAAAGGGTAAAGTGGAAGCTCCTTAAAGGCAAAGAATTGAAATGTTTTTCACAAGGGTTCCAAGTTTCTGACCAGGAAAAGCCGAAAAAACCCTTTAGTCAACCGAGAGAATTAAGCCCCAAAATGTTCCGGCGAATGAAACGTTCAGGTCTGACTCCTGAGGAATCCAGTTCCACCCAAAGTACAAGCGAGAGTTTGTACCTTCATAATGATTCTTGAAGAAAAACCAATAGAAAAATCAATCCTTCCATATGCTCCCAGAAGATAAAGGTTTTTAACGGAAATGGGGGAAAAGTTAGACAAAAGTTACAGTAACACCAGCATAATGATTTTTCTACCTGATGCCCCATTGAAAAAATCAGTGTTACACGCCGAGAAAAAATGTTAATATTACTCAAACAGAAGTTTCTGGCAGATTCCAAAATGGAAACCAGGTCAGATTCTGCATTCGAGGACTCCAGAAGTGATATTGAATCCCTTTCGGGAAAGGATGATGATGTGAAGACAAATGATAACTCTATAAGCACATCGATACCATCAATTTCAGAAGAGTTTGGTGAATCTGAAAAAGAAGTTCATGGTCAGATTGTTGAAACTATAAACAAGCATCTTTTGACTCTGGATTATGAGACAGACAGTGAGCCTAAATGGAAGGACAAAAATATAACAGCTAACTTGGATCCAGATCCATTGAGAGAGTCAGAACAGAAAATAGGTAAAATATTAGATACACTTAACATTTCAATAATTGAATACAGAAAAAGAAATGGAAAGGGAGTCTAAAGTGAGAAAGTCCTCTACAGAAGGTGCTGACTTATCAAAAACCATATCTCAAGTTTGTAAGGAAGAAATACTTCAAACTTATAATCCAAGTGGATTTATGATGAGCAAACCCACTTCTCTGGAAAACCTATCAGAGCCTAAAATGAAAGGCGGAGTAATACCTGTGCCTCCTAGAGTGAGAATCACACCTCCTACTATTCACGAAGAAAAGGCTGGGATTACCCGATGTGACAATAACGTCAGCTCTGCCTGAAACTCCTAGAAGGAAGCCTGTCTCCAGCCTCGACTTTGTCGACAAGTTCAAATGTTACCCCAGCACCTGCACCTGCCACGTTCCCCAGACAGAAGGCAGAGTCTCGCCGCCCTATCACCCCTCCAGAACCTCCACCTCGACCGACACCCCCTGCTCCTGCTGTACAACCCAAGGGGGCCTGCTATCGTGCCATGATGGTAGCCAAGGTCTATCAGCAAGACGACCAAGGTTGCCAGTCCCCGTTCACTCAGAAAGAAAAATCCACTTCTAGCAAGTAAGTTTGGAATTTTGGTTTTTTAAAATAATTATTTAAATTAAAATCCAGTAAAACCTACAAATAAAGCGAGCCATAGCAGAAATTAGATCTATTAATACACGATTTAGTATTATTTTATTTTAATTTCTTTAAGTAATGATTATTTTTGTATCAATAGGTTCTGTATATATATACAAGGTGTTTACTAAAGGTGTTCCAATATTGTAGTATTTTGTTCTAGACATGAAAATGAGCAAAAAACTTCATATGGAGGTATGTCCTAAAACCTTTAGTTTTCCATCTGTATGTGATTTGTACCAAAAAAGTTAATATTTTATACCAGTAAAGATAAAGTTATGCAACTTTGTAGTTGTGTTGACCTTTTGTATACCCATTTGAGAACAAAATAAGAACAAATTATCTTTACCCGTTTCAAAATAGCGGCCAATCATAAATTTTGATGTTAAATTCTGCAAAATTGATACTCTGTATGAAAATTTTACAAGAATAATAAAAATGTTTGTAAACCTTATTCTAAATCTAACAGTGGTCGTTTCATTAAAATCGAATAAAAAACAACTGATTAGTACTACAAAACATAATACCATGTTTTACAACCAGAAAGCTGAGTGTCACTGCGCTTGATAAAATTGTTTTTGCAACTTTCTCATTTTACTAGTATTGCTCGGTAATGTGAACATTTTAATAATACAAGTGTGTCGAGCAAAGAAATATTGATATTAACATGACCTGCCTGTATTGCTTTCATTTAGTTGCAAGTGTATAAAGAAACTTTCAAAATAATTTTTTGTAATATATGAATTTTGATCTGAATGTTCTTTTTACACTGAGCTATACAAGTAGCAATGGTCATATCCAAGTACAAATTAAGACTGTTTTACAGAACACAGAAATGTTACTCTCAAAGATCTCGGAATGAATGAATGTGAGGGTTGGCTACAGCAGAGGTGTCGCAGAGGCTCAGGACAGTGGAACAGAGGCTGGTTCGTTATCAAAGGCACAACTTTCTACGGTTTCAAGCACAAGGAGGTGAGCAACATTTACAACAAATGGTTTATGTACATTCTCTCTTTGATAAGTTATAGTTTGCTGTTTGTTTCTATCCTGAGTATTTTTCATAGAAGATTCTTTGTGATTAGTCTAATTACAGTTTTCTTTGGTCAACTGGAATATTTCCTCTGCGTCCATATTAACAATAAGAATCGATTGTTCAACTCTTTCACACTTTTCACCAATGAAAAGATTGAACCAATCATTTAAAAAATATAGTGCTTCTGCAATAGACTGCTTCTGCAGTCTAAGACTATTTTGAGTTAACTAGGACATTCATTCCACATTCAAAACTACTGCTGAGCACGAGGTATATTTACAAGACTTTTCTTAGAGTAAGTCATTAAAAAGGAGCACACTTTGTTCATTATGTCTAGCAACTAGAATCAAAGTGAAACGTTAGTTTTTTAGTGTTAGTCAAATACTAAAAGACTCCAGTGGGAGCCTGAGTCTTCTACAGCTGGGTTCAATGCTACCATTCAAATAGCAAAGTACATATCTGTACCCATTGAATAGCAAAAAATACATATTGTTTCACTGCTTTCGGCTGTGATCTGGTAGTGGTCCCAGTTGTTTGCGTTTGTCGCATCTGCACAATGCGGTCGGCTGTGATCTGCCAGCTCGCACTTGCTCGTATGGCCCGCTCTATAATATAATTCAATACACTATAAGACCAGTTAGTTTCACATGGGTCACAAAACGTAGATGAAACGCAAACTCAGCTTTTCATACTCTATCATCCACAAATCGCATACTGTTCGTCTCTTGGACTTGTGGAGTTGCAAACAATAGGTGAGCATTGGTGCTTTTACACAGAGTGGCTGATTTCAGTGTCTAGAATTGTTTTCTTTACAGATTTTTATTATATTCAATAGTCAATAACCAAATAATCAAATCAGTAGAGTGATGTAATAAAACATGTGTAACTTCCACACTTAAATTAAAAGTTTCTTTTTCTGAAGATAAACTCTTTATATTCCTTAATTTATTTAATAATTTCTTTAGAATTAAAAATAGTTTTTACATACAACTGTTCCTTTTTAATATTATTCTTAAAAAAAAATGTTATCATTTGGCAACATCCAGAAAAGTACTATCACATTTTCACTTCAAAATACTTATTTACACTGTTGTAATGCAGGTATAAGTATTACAATAAACAGTTATGTAAATTTGTAATGCCTTTTCTGCTAAAAAACACATTTATTAGCACATATGAACCATTCCTTATTCAATCACTGTGTCAAATGCCAGAAGAATATTATTGTAGTTCACTGATTGGAGAGTAAGAAATAAGTACAAAATTCATATATATATATATATCAAGTTTAAATAGGAAATATATTTAGGGAAAGAGACAAAGAGTCTCTGCACATAATATAAGTTAAGTGATCGGAGTAATATATAGTTAAATATTATCGAAATACAAATCATCAATGCTAGCACGTTATGCATAATTTTTAAAAGTCAAAACTGCAATATTTAACATTTTAATATAAAATACATTATTAATTGATACATTAAGTTCCTGAAGTAATTTATAGTCTTATAGAGAATAACATTTGCTGCCTGAATACCAGGCATTACAATACAAAATTTGTAGTTGCTACAAATATTACAAAACTATCTAGCCCTAGATCTAGGTGTAAAAAAATTCAGAAAGCTATATTTAAATCTTTTATTACAGGCATCAAAAGCAGACGTGATGATATCTCTACCAGGTTTCACTGTGTCAGATGCAGAAGAAGTGAAGTCTCGCCGGTTTGCGTTTAAGGTTTATCACACTGGCCACCATGTTCTATTTTGCGGCTGACAACCATGAGGAGATGACGTTGTGGATGGACTGTATAACAGTGGCCACACGTGCACAAGACTCGCATTCCACAAGTAAGACTACTTCAAATAAAACTACTTTTAAGAAAAGGTAGTTATTGTTTATATGGAAAAACAGTTGTTATATTATTTAATGCTCAAAGTAGCATTGCAAGTTAAAGCAGTGTAAGCTTGTAGGTGGTGGCAGTGTTTTTTGCCAACTATATCAGCAGTGTTTTTGGCTAACCCCATTGTGTAGTTTTTTAAATTTATTATAATCACAACTAATGTCCAAATGTATCACATGTACTTCATTTTACTCAAAAGAGATCACAGAACATTATTTTGTAATATAGTAAAAGTATAAATAATTTTACAATACCTAAAACGCTAATAAAAGAAAATGTTATCACCAAATTCCATTCTATACTTTTAGTCTATATAGGAAGTAATTCAATGTATTAAATTGATGATGATTTCAGAACTACAGTTTATACTGTATTAATGATATAGTTGTTATTGTACAATTATTTTTGAAATAATATTCATTCTTAAATTCTGTTTATGTGCCTAACTTTAGGTTGTGAACTACCAGCTAATACAAAAACCCACACAGGATAGTAAAAAATAAAATAAAACTCAACAAAACCCTTCCCACCATAGCTATGTTATGTGTAAAGGAAAAGCTAATCGCATAATGCATAGATAGAGCTGGTCTCGAGGGTGCTGCCTCTTTTATTCTGAAAATTCAAAATTATGATGATTGTCAATCTGTATATTTACATTAGCTACCTTTACATAAAAAATAACATAACAGAATTGTCACAAGAGAAGATGGAAATGACCAAATACTTGAAACTAAATATAAAAATTGATATGCCTGGAAGACCACAAAATAATGGGAACACTCATAAGTTAATTTCATAAAGTTATTCATTAGTTTGCTAGAATACTATGAGCTTTAGTCGTAGATTGTAAAATTGTTGTGGAGTGAACATTCATTTTATGTGATAACCAAGTTTCTTGACACAAATAGTTTATATATTTTGTTAGTAGATTATATTTTTAATATACTATTATATTAATTATTTAATAAAATACTATTCTATTGGGTTGAAATGGTCAGTTATTAATAAATGTTCATGATTGTTTTAATATAAAGAGGATAACTGTGACAGTTAAAATGAAGTAAATGAGAGAAACCACTGATAAGAAACCACTGATAATTTGCCATTACATAGCCTTCCTTAGAAAATATTAGAGGCTAGAGATAGTATTAATATTTTAATTGTAATTAAAATATTACAAAACGTTAAAGATAACACAGAAATACTGGTGAATGGTGACATAAAAATAATTGAATCCAATATGAGAAAGATAATTAATAAAAATAAAAATAATGAGCATCTAGCATTTGCCCACTGCATTTCAAGAGACTTCAGTCATAAACGACATATGAGTGCTGGGGTAGCAACCGTCTTCTGTAAACAGTTCGGTAAACCGACCACTCTCCTTACCAACTATTTAACCCACCAAAAAAGTATTGATGGAGTGAATGTGTATGGGTTGATTACTAAATCCAGACTTTTATAAAAAGCCAATTGTTTCTGATTACGACACAGCCTTTAAGCATTTCACAGAGGACTTTTAAAATAAAAAATTTAAAGTATTTAATTTGCTCCCCCATGGGTTGTGTCCGGGATAATATTTCAACAGAACACTTTGCAGCTAATATTGTTGATTTCCAGCAACACCACAGGAGCCCTCTGTGCAGATTATAATTTTTAATGAAAACTCAAAGCGACCATTAAGAAATGGACTCTCTTTCATTGATTTCAAACAAAGTCTGCATACTGCAATTTCTGCTCATCTGTTAAAACAAATGGAGACCAATCCCAACTTAGAGATGGCTGAAGCAGTTCAACCAACATCCCTGCATTCTGCAAATGGAGATCGAAATGGAGCAGATGCAAAACACTGGACTGGTGACGCCTCAGGAATGTGATATATCCCTTGTGACGACTTCACTGAATGGAATTTCCACCTTTACCAACTACGACTAGAACTGTTTTCAGATAGAAACTATTCCTTTAACTCTTGTGAAATTTCAAATATCTCATGCTCAAAGTTGATGAAAATGTAGGAATTTTAAAGCAAAACAGAAATGTGAGACCGAATGCCTTGCCTTTAAACTCCCCAATAACTCGGATCCAAAGCCCCACTTAAATAAATTAAATAAAAAATATAAAAATAAAAGCATAAAAATTTTTCACCAAAATATTAGGGATTTACAGATTCGTGTTGAATCTTTAGAAATAACCACTATCCGAATTAGACCCTCAAATAATTGTGTTAACAGAACACAATATGTCAAAAATCAAACTTGAACGCTTTAACATAGAAAATTATATTTTAATATCAGAATATTCTCGTACTACAACTTCGGGAGGAGGTGTAGCAATTCTCTCAAAGGAGGGTTTAAGGGGGAGGCAGCTGGTTTTTCCAACTGTTGTTGAACTTTGTCAGGACAAATTATTTGAATGTTGTTTAGCTAAATTTAAGATAGAAAAGTATAGTTTTATATTAGCAGGAGTTTATAGAACACCTCAATTTAACAATAGCGAATTTTTAGATAGATTAGACTCTCTTATAGAATTTCTTGTAGCAAAAGACAAATATTTAATCATTACAGGAGATTTTAAACATTAACATGTTTAAATGAATACTAAAGAGGACAAAGGAAACTTAAGATACATTTTAAAATCGCCATGGAATGAGTTTCTTAATTGTTTTTTCCCTTACTTAGAGTCGAACAGCCAACATGTAAATTCCTGGTATACGATAATATCTTTTTGGACAAATATGTATAGTAGGAAAATTGAAGTTAATAGTCCTTCAGTGGAATTATAAACAGCCTTATCTGACCATGATGCACACAAATGCTCGAACTTCTGCAAACCAAAATAAAAACTGGGAAAACGATTTAACTTTTGTTGGAAGACAATTTTCATTAAATAATATGGTACTTTTTAAATCTTTTATTGGAAAAAGAAGATTGGCTCCCAGTCTTTTACTCAAAAACCATGATCAACTGATAAATATATGATTGTTTTGACAGTAATCTTCAGATACTATTTTTAATCTTTGTTTTCCACTACTTACACAAATTAAAAAAGAAAATAAAAAGCACCACCTTGGATTAGACACAAGATTTAAAGGATGAAAAAAATGGCATAATAACTTTTGTCTCTTAGTAAATTGTCAAGGCTTTACTAAAAATCTGATAATTTATAAAAATGAAAGTTAAGAATAAAGTTTAAAACCAAATACTCAATTCAAAAACTAATACCTAAAAATAATAGTAAGAAAAATTTATTTTGATACCAAAATCAATAAAACTACAGAAAATATTAGTAAAAATCAACACATGGCAAATTATTAAAATAAAGAAAACAAAAAAAGAATTAAATAAGTAAATGTGAAGGCAATTCTTGTACTAAATAAATAAAGAACAAAAGATCGTCTATTAGTGAATCCATCTCTTATTGCAATACCTTTCCTTTAATGGATTATCTTTATTAAATGTGACAGATGGCACTGTTAAAGGATCATATCTTCCAGTACAGCCAAATATATGACCAAATGTGGACAATCACAAACCTGGTAACCACTTTAATTTATATAATTTTCAACTGCCCGCCCCTTGACTGAAACAGATATTGATACAAATTTTTGACTCTCGCTCAAAAACTAAATCGTCTTAGTGGAATATGAATGGGACGTTCCAGTGAAATTGATAAAATATTTGTCAAACATTCCTTAAGTAAACCATTATTGCATTTAATAATATTCTTCTCTCATTATCAGGCCATATTTTCCCATGAACAAAATTAAAAGTTTTCAAAGGTTATCCCAAGTCTTCACAAAAAAGGTGCCCACTCAGCAAACAGATATTCAAAATAATCGTTCCAAATTTTCAGATTTTAACCATTCAATCTCAAAAATTTTTGAAAGAACCCATGTATCATAGGTTAGTGCAAACATCTAAAGAGGTAAATGATCTTTATGACCAAGGGCCATCATACATGGATTTCTCGAAAACAATAAAAAATAATCTTACTATAACAGACATTGGTTAAGAGTTACCACTGAATCTACTAATAGAATCAGGTTGACAAAAACGAAAATGATGTTAACAGGAATATTCATGGATCTGTCGAAACGCTTTTGATAGCATATCTCATGACATTTTTACTCGAGAAATCTTGAAAAAATTTTAGGAATCAATAACATCCATTCTAAGCATGGTTTGAAACAATTAATCTTTCCAATAGAAAAAACAGTATGTTTTGAGATATATCTCACATAGAAAATAACCAAATTAAACAATAAATTTTCAAATGCTAACATCCCAAATAGTAAGAAATGGAGGTACCTCAATGTGATCTATTTTGGGTCCTTTATTTATTTATCTTGTTATAATATAGGGAAATGCCAAAGTTGCCTTAGTATTCTTGAAAATAACCAAAAACCAGCTCTGTTTATTTGCAGATGACTCAATACTTAAATCATTTCCTGGCCAAAAAAAAAAACATGAAGGCTGAATTTAGAAATAACTGTGTTATTTGGGAACTTTCAAAATTACAAACATTTTTCATTGACAGAAGACACCGGCAAACAAATTAGTTCTAAATACGGAGAAAACTAACTTTATTTCTGTTCTCAGTACCAAAACAAAGTTAGAAATATAAAAAAAGAACACTCCTCAGATAGTCCCAATATCTTATTAAATGTATTCCTGTTTTGGCGCTCAAAGTGTTTCGCAGAATACAAAAATTTCTTAGGACTCAATCATAGACAACAACCTTAGCTGTGGATTTGCATATATTGAAAACAGGTGATAAATCGGTATCAATTCTGGAGGATAATGAATGCCTATTAAAAGACTGTTCCTTACTTATGCAGCTTAAATCAGACTTTAAAGATGGGTCTTTCATGCCCACATTCCAATCCCATATTGCATATGGAATAGGTGGTGTATGGAGGAACCAACAAATCAAAATTTTAATTAAAATTCTTTAGTCATTTGCAAAAAAAAGCGCCTGGCGAAATAATGTTTAAAAATTGATAAGGAAAGAATCAGTTTAAAAAATCATTTCACCTGAAACACCTAAATTATTTTAAACAGTGCACATAGCGCTTTACCATTTTTAGAATGTGTGTGATGTATGTTAAGGGACTCATCAGCGATCCAGTTTCAAGGAGTCACTGTGAAAAATCATACATATCAACACATAGAAATAAGGAAGGAAATTAGTATTACCATAAGCATAATTTGGAAGTATTATAAAAAAAAAACTTCTTATGCTGGAATAAAATTTTTAAAATCAATTCCAAAAATAATATCAAGTGTTTCGAGACATAAAGAAGTTCAAATCAATGTTAAAAAAGTATTTTAATTCAAAAGGCATTTTATTCATTTGAAGAATTTTATACAATATTATGATTTTACTCATAACTATTATAGTAACTTATTTTTAGTGACGCTATTTATTGTACTCATGTGCAAAATATAAATAAAGATATTAAATAAAATAAATAAAAAAAATAGAGTATACTGTAAGTGAGACCATTACTAATGGTGAATTATTCATGATTTCTTTGATTCTTTCTTATCCTTGTATGGTTTTTTGATAATTCCTTTCAAATTGTCCTTTTTTACATTTTGAATTTTGTGTGTGTAGGTATTGTTTGATTATATGTGACATAACCAATCTAATAGTTATTTGTTTATGTATTCTTTCTATTTCAGGTTTTAATTTATACCATTATTGAAGACAGTATAGACATACATGTTGGCTAGTGAAGAATTGAAATTTATGTTTGTAATATATTTTAATTACACATATATATCTTTGTAATGTGTGAGAATACAATATTTTTATAACGTTTTAGTTTAATTGCATATGTTTTTATGCTATTTATTACATTTTTGTGTGTGTTATTCACTAAAAATGTTGACTGGTTTAAATGTGTTAATTTATACCAATCATCAGGAATTAATGTAGTTTAATCTATAATATTTAAATTTGTTATTAAGTAAAAATATTTTGTAATGAAATGAAACTGAGTGTTACACATCAACTTGCAGCCCCACTATTCAGTGAATCTGAGGGAGAAGGATCGGGAGAAGAAGGTGGGTCAGGTTCCTGTTTCCCGAGTCCAAAGATGAAGAAACTGGCTGGATTGTTGGGTTCACCATCCAAATCAAGCCCTTCCTCCAGCTCATCTTCCACATTGGATAAAAAGTGAGCTTGTACTAAATACTATCACATAGTTGTTTGTAACTTGTGTTCAGAATATATGTTATGTTAGAATTGATTTCAATCAAAGAGATATAGGTAAATAAAATTATATTTTATAATAATATTTTTAATTATGAGAGACGTAATTATTTCTCTCCTCCTTCTCATGTGGTGGTCAGTTTATTATGAACACGAAAATTTGGTTATCTTTGCCAATAAGGACTATATAAAAAATGTATTGGCTGTAAGCTGTCGTATTTGATGTATTCTTTTGCCATTTTATCATTTTTTAATTTCAGCATGAATATTATAGTTTTTTTTTATTGGTTTAGGATACTGTTCATATTTTTTTAAATCTTGAACCACAAATACATTATGTTGTAAGTAAAATTGAGAGTGAATATTTTAAAAATATATATTTTTCTCATAGGTTTTATGCTACAGAAAAAAATCCTTTAAGAATATGCACTCGAACTAACA
>NW_025785121.1:0-23428 GCF_021130785.1 Homalodisca vitripennis | reverse complement strand
ATAAATTTTTAGAGAAGTACAATTTGAATGACAATATATTTGAGTAATACCAAAGCGTTTGAAACATTTTGCGCCCTTTATGACGTAGTAAGGATTACTTCTCTAATAAGCTACATTTTCGTTATGACAAAATGCTAGATTTAAGCATAACGAGTACCAGTATCTAAATATTTTAGCTAAACTCAATCTTAATAGGGATTTTTTTGACCATAACTACATAAGGGGGTGGTAACTCTTTTAAATCATTAAAATTAAAGTAACACAGTCCTCATGTTGACTGTGACAAATATTTGGATTAGTGCCCAAAGGTTTTTTGGACATTAGCTTTTTAAAAGTTTCACATTCAAACACTAATCTTGATCCTTTCAAATTGCTCTTGTACCCATGTTCATTATTATTAGTCCATTTCTTACGTCAAATAAATTGATATCTTTTGATAGTTTACCAATAACACTTATATTTCCCTTTATTTTAAAAGCTGGACTAGGCAGGATGAAACGGATTTTAATATATGGTAGTTAAGAAATTGAGTAGTAGTTTGTTCTTTGTCTTATTTCCACTTCAGATAGTTTTTTAATGCTGACCTTACTTAAAAAGACCTATTTTAATTCTTTATACCATTTATACATCCCATATTTCTTTATTACTATCTTTTACACTGTATTTTTTTACTAGTACAATGTGCTGTAGAAGCGGGGGGGAGAACTTCATTGAATCACCCTGAGTATATATATATATATAAATAAAAAAACTGGAAGGACGGTGTGTTCCCACCGAAATATAAGTGCCAATGTTTCTAAAAACAATGACTTTGTTTTAATTGTAAAGTAATTTACTACAAATAATATATATTATATATATATAAAGCTTAATAATAATAGGTTTTCAGAAACTGTTACCCTGTTAGTAGTTTTTTGAGGGATTCAGGAGGTTAAATGGCAAAAAAAATTGGGCACGGAAACAATGTTTTTTTTTTTAAGTTTGATGTACAATAACTTTGTTAAATTGGTAAAAAATACATAAAATCAAACAAACATTAAATTGTAGCAGAATTTAATTACTGAGAAATAGTGATATAATCAAAAGTCTAAAAAAAAAACAGAAATAAGTACCAAAAAATCGATTTTATTCAGTATAATCATCATTTACTAGTTTTAAAAAAGCAAAATTAATCAGGGTTGGGCCAAACCGTACGCACCCTTTTTATAATAGGATGTTCGAAAATGAGGCCATCATTATCAATAAATTTTTGCAGCAGTTTGTGTACTGCTTTTGTTGCATTTCTTAATTTTTCAGGACTTCCCCCTGTATCTGCACAGCCGAATCCATAATCGCACGGGCAATTAATTCATCACGCTAGAATTTCACAAGTCTAAAATAAAACAGAAATAAGTAACCAAAAAATCGATTTTATATTACAGTATAAATACATTACTTAGCTGTAAAGGAAATACCGTTACGGTATTTTAAGTTAAAATAAAACAAAAACAAAATAGTTTAGTTCCTTAATGAATGAGATAAATTGAGAAAACAAGATTAACTGTTAAATAACTTTGTTTGTAAATAAAAATATGTTTTATTACGTTGTATTTTTTTTTTTAATAAAAATTTACATCAAATGTTCGAAAATAAATGAAGCAAACATTTTTCCATTATTGTTTACTAATCATCGAAATGCAGTTTTTTTTGTTTTATTAATTTCTAAGTTGGTAACGCACGAATAACAGCTGATCAACAATGGTATTCTGTACTGTTACGTTAGAACTGTGTATTAGTGGTGTTTTGCAAGCTACAGCAGGAGATCGGGTTCTGTGAATCGTGTTATTAAATGCAATTTTTCTGTGAGTTATAATTCGATTGTTTATTCAGCGAAAAAATGCCTTACTTATTTACATCAGAGGAATACGCTGATATGGTTTTTATTTTGGGTTACTGTAATGGTAATGCTAGAGCTGCTGTAGAATAATATGAAACTAGGTTACCCTAATAGAAGGATTCCAGATACCAACACAATTTCAGGAACTTTTCGTACTCTTCGGGAAACAGGATCACTACCAAGTACTAGAACCAATTATGAACGAGCTGTCCAACTTGATGATGATATTGTTATTAATGCTGTTCATCGCAGTCCAGGTGTAAGTACACGACGTATTTCTAGGCGGATAGGAGTTTCGCAGTCAACGGTGTGGAGGTCACTTAATCGAAACAAATTTTATCCGTTTCATAACAAAAGGTTCAACATCTACAGCTAGGGGATGGTCCGCTTCGCTTGGAGTTTTGCAACTTTTTGAATATTAATTAATAATCAACTCTACAAGCGTATTTTGTTTACGGATGAGGCACAATTAACTCGGGATGGTGTCAATAACTTGCACAATGAACACTCATGGGCAGAAGAAAATCCACATGAGGTAGTGGAACAGAACTTTCAACACCGATTTAGCGTCAATGTCTGGTGTGGCCTTTTGCACAATCGGCTGATTGGACCTTTCATATTACCTGGACGCTTAAATGCTGAGTTCTATTTGCATTTCCTTCAAGAAGAGTTGCCGCAGCTGTTAGAGAATGTTCCTTTACATCTCAGACAAAATTTGTACTTCCAGCATGACGGAGCACCTCCTCCCACTTTTCACATGCCGTTTCTTGCTTACTTAAATCATCAATTTCCTGGACACTGGATTGGTCGTGGAGGGCCTCACCCTTGGCCACCAAGATCACCAGATCTATCTCCATTGGATTATTGCATCTGGGGATGGATGAAAGACAATTGTATACAAGACAAAAGTGAATTCTCGTGATGAATTAATTGCCCGTATTATGGATTCGGCTGTGCAGATACAGGGAAGTCCTGAAAAATTAAGAAACGCAACAAAAGCAATACACAAACGTGCTGCAAAATTATATTGATAATGATGGCCTCATTTTCGAACATCTATTATAAAAAGGTGCGTACGGTTGGCCCAACCTTATTAATTTTTGCTTAAAACTAGTAATGTATTATACTGAATAAAATCGATTTTTTGGTACTTATTTCTGTTTTATTTTAGACTTTGATTATATCAATTTTCTCAGAATTAAATTCTCTACAATTAATGTTTGTTGATTTTATGTATTTAATTACCAATTTAACAAAGTTATTGTACATCAAACTTAAAAAAAAACATTGTTTCGTGCCCCAATTTTTTGCATTTAACCCTGAATCCCTCAAAAACTACTACAGGTACAGTTCTGAAACCTATTTTATTAGCTTTATCAGGTAAAAATACATAAGAATCCACGATATTTCTTACTTAATTAACCTTTCCAAAAGTTCAGTATGGCTTTATTTTACTCTTTACCCAGGAATTCAGGCGAAATCTTTCGCTAGCTGTAACTCGCTAACGAAGCGTTTTCGGACCTATGTTTATATAATATTTTTTCATTATTTTTACTAGTACAATGTGCTGTAGAAGTGGGGGAGAACTTCATGAATCACCCTGTATATAATATAGTTATATATATATATATATATACATTTATTAATATATATATATGTAGGTATAATATATGTATATACGAGTATATCCCAATAAGAATAAATATATTTTGAAAGTTAACACAATTTTTGTTATTTTGAATTTTTTTTTAATGTGATAGTTGTTGGCTTTTCTGTATTTGAAATGCAAAATATTTTGTTCTATAATTGATAACCAAGTTGTTTTATTTTATTATCTGTTGGTTCTATCTTATCACGAAGAAGTAGGTACCTTGCCCAAATGAAATATAAGAAGTATTTTGTGTTATAAATACTGATACGCACAAGTAAACAATTCCTCAAATAAATCTATTCCTGGTCTATTTAACAGGGAGAATATTACGCTTAGTATCGTTATGGTATTTTTATAAGTGATATTTAGTTGCATAGTAGTAAAAAATTCCATTAGAATCCCATCGAAATCTGTAATACTATAAACCATATTATAGATTTCGAGTAATGCAGTAAAGTACACCATCTTGTGTTTATCTACAGTAGCGAGGGATTAATTGGCACCCTAAAACTGTCAGCTGAGCATGTAGTGCAATAGATTATTAGCAAACAATATTCATATCGTTTATTAATGTGCCGCCTATCTGTATATTCGCACCAACTCATGTCACCTTACCGCAGCGCGTCTGAGGAATCTGATACTGTTACGAGACTACCGACCGCTTGGAATTGGTGGAGTCCCACATCAATCTGAAAGAGATACACAACCGTCTACAACATACAAAACGTAATTTACATGGAGAAACTATTCTCATGTCTCAATGTTTTGTTATGAGATGCTCGAGATTCAAAAACACCGGTGGGAGCAGACCAAGGTTGACTATTTACATATACGTAGCTTTGTAGTTAAGAAAGTTTATTGGATAACGATTTTGAAGATAATCAAGAAACCATTAGAGTTTCTTTTCTTTGTCAAAGTGTAGAGCTCCTTTCACCCCTTTATTTTGGTGTATTGTATTTTAAAAGTTTAGAAAACTCCTGTGTAACACTATCACTCTTTAATTTTCATGCACACTAACTTCTGCGTAAGAAGAAAAAACTTTGTGTCCTAGATCTTTCACAGTGGAATATGGATTTGATTATAAATTTCTTTTTTTTTTTTATTTATTTTTTTTCTTTTTTTTTTTATTTTTTTTATAATAATACTAGAAATTTATATCAATTTGTAAACAGTGCATTATCTTATAAAAGATCTGTTTGGAATTCAACGTAAATATATGTTGATCTGATAATTGGTCAGTAAACAACATTAAACTTTATTGTAAAGATATCTCTTACTTGGTCTCCAGATAATTTATTTATTGGAATGAAAGAGAAGTAGTTGATGATGATACCTTCAACAGAAACGTCTGTAAAACTCACCGCGAGCCACAACACATGATACATATGTGGCCATGTGACGGCCCATTAAAGAAAGCCCCTGACCATTTGACACTGTGAGGTCATTATTATTATTGACCAGTTGAAGTACTACTGTATTTATATTGTAGTATTACCAACCAACGATTATCTTCATTGTTCCTAACAGTAAAAATGTAAGTACTATTACTTACAAAATATCTACCGTCACCTAAATTATTAAAAGGAAATAAGGAACTAGTGATTATTATATATTTATTTAGTAAGACTATAAGTCCAAGTAATAGTTGCTCGGAATATTCTAGAGTTGATCTCAACTGAGTATGTGTTAAGCGGAAGTAGCCCGATACCCGTGGCAGCTTTAGCTGCAAGGCTGGCTTGAGGAATTTGCTGATTATGCTGACTCCAGCCTGTGTCTGGCCAAGTTGTGTCGTTTCTAAGACTCTGTTTAGACGCCCAAGTAAAATCGTTTGGGGAGCAGCTCCGTACGGAGTCTAGTTCCGCCAATTTTAACAAAATAATTTGTAGCGAAAAAGTACGTGCGTGGAGTGAGTTGATCGCCGGTACTCGCACGTAACGCGTCGCTCCGTGTTTGCCCTTCCCTCTTAAAATCTTAAATTCGTAACCTACTGTTTCGCTGATGAAGATTTAATATATTTTAAAAATTACAGTTTAGGGAGATGTGAATAGTAGTGTAATAATTATTAAATGTTGAAAGGTTAAATTAAAATCAGATTTTTGAGGCCAACAGTTTTCTGATTATCTATTTCCCAAGTCCGTTCTCGTCCGTTATAAGTGGTGTCAGGTGTGAAGGTGCGGTTCAAAAGTCCGTGATTGAATTGTTTCCACGTTTCTGCGAGTCCTACGGAGCTGAGAAACCCTGTGGAGATGGAGACTGCGGATCATCAGCATATTCCAGTAAGTAAAAATAATCTGTTTCGCTGAACCTTAAGCCTAGCAATAATAATCAGCTAGCAGATTAAATTAATAGTTCTTCTATTCAAAATTTATTTTGTTATATTTTTAGAGGAAGGGCACAGATATTAATCAATTAGTTGATATTTGAAAATAATCTGCGTAATATATTAATCGATTTTTGATTTAAAAGCATATTTTGGAAGGACGTATTTAAATTTAATAGTGATGCATTGATCTAGGCATCTCAGTTCAGGCTATCTTAAAGGCAGTGAAGAAGCCTAACAGTCCACGTTAACTGCTACTTATTTTTAGTGTAACAGTATTCTAATTATAACTTTAAACCTGTTTTAAATACAATAGAAGCTTTTAAACTAACCTAGTTATTTAGTTATAAACTAATATTAGAATAACCATACCTAGTGTGTTAAAGTGCGTTGGAAGCCGTCTGGGCGTCATTGAAAATGGCTGATAATTAATTATAATTGATTGAATGGAATTTAATCGTCAAATTAAAATAAATAAGAATAATAATAACTTGAGACATCGACTCTGAAAAATCTAGAGTCGCAGTGTGGCTAATTTTCCATGTCAGGTCAAAAGACGCCCAGCGCATTGGGAACTTAACTATAAAAATTTAATCTAATTATTGATTATTTATTATTATTATTGATTGATAGTATTGACTTACAACATAAGTAGTAGAATCATAAGCAAAATTAGAATTGAACGGTTACCGATTCAATACGTGATAACGAGAGCTTATACTAAGATTATTTCGGGATTTAATTTCGATATTTTGAGCTTAAGACTTAGTCGAAATTCTTTTGGACTTTAACTGATTACGGTAGGGTGCCTATGGCGGTGTGAGGAATCGCTTAGTGGACTGTAATTCAATATTAAAACTTGTTATTGACTAAAAAGTTTATTCATAAGTTCAGGAACTGTTGAAATTTTATCGACTTTTAAATTAAAAATATTAAACGCTACGTGGACTTAGGCGTATAACTGTGATGATTAGTTAGACATTTTTGAAGAGATATTGCGTCGAGGGTATGATTTAATTGACTGAGTAATTAAAAAAAAAAAATTAATTGATTCAATTGAACGTGACCAATTTTTGAAATTATTTGAAGAGTTGAAGTTAGTGTATGGAAATTTTCATTTCCCTTTGGAATTTAGTATTGGCATACACTCCTATGAAACGCGTAATCTCTTGAAAAAGGAAGAGAATCAATATGAATTGAAAAACTCCCGAGAGGTACAGCCTACTTCCGGTTACGGCTGAGGATTTTAATGGATAAACGGCTGACGAAGTGTGTTAAGGCAGGTGAACGGCCTATTGATCAGGCTGTCTTAGCTTTCCTTAAATGTAGGATGAGGAACTGGAGGCCTGTGAAGATAAATATAAGTCATTGGCTGCCTCCGCGAATGACTATGAGGGGGACGTATACAGACACTGAAGGTCATGCGTCTTCAAAGCCAGGATTGTGGCATAACTATTTTAAGGGCGGGTAACCGGTATACCAATAGGCGCATTGGGTGACAAAAGTATCGCCAATAACGTCATGAGGTAGTGTGTTAATGGATAAGACACAAAGAAACTGTGAGTTGACGCGGCCGAAGCCAAGAAAGACGCGGCAATAAACGCCGAAGCTGAAAATTCAGGCAGCCGAGCAGACCCCGCGGACCCAAAAAATGCGGATGTGCACAGTGTCGCCTTCCAGGAGGCAAACAAAGCCACATCACTGTTTCGGTTGCACTTGCTCGACAAATAAGATTCAACCATTCGCGATCACACCGCAACAAAATTTTAAACTTAACGTCATCCGCACATAGTAGAGGAGTGCCTGTGTATAAATGGGGCTTACAATTTGAACGGCCAAATCACCAGAGCGTGTAGGGGCGTTTTTCTGCAGAAGAGCAGAAGAACTGCGCAGAGCTCGAGGGGTCACCACAAACCAGAACTGTTTGATTCGGCAGTGGATTTGTTCAACGGGACCTGCCCTAAACAGTGGGTATCGATCCGACGACTAGGCGCGTCTCAAGAACTGGGAAACAGCTGTGTAGGGATAATGGAAGTCTGGGTCTTCCTACATCCTGACCATGGACATATACCTACATGCAAGAGGATATTCAATCGAGTTCAAAGCCGAAACGGAACCCATTGACTTATTTATCCGCTGCGATGGAGGGGTTGTTACAGTCGACTGTCAACACCCGTAGTGGAAGAAGTAAAAGCTTAGGCCAATTATTGCATAACTTACATCCCCAGCTGCAAGAACGGCTTGGCTCTTTTTGATGTTTACCTTCTCTTTTGAACAACTGAGAAGTGATGGGTTACGGAAAAGGGCAGAAGCGGGGACGCTTGAGGTCCGGTCACCACCGCGTGCTGGTTCAACATCTAACGTGGCGGTGTACTCGGAGCCAGACTTAGCATTATCCTCCCTCCTCCTCGGCGGGCCGACTCGGGGCTAATTTGCCCGTTTCCCCACCGCCCTGAACGCAAGGTGTTCCAGGCAGCCAATACCTCAGATAGTAACATGTTTTAATTGTTCATAATGGAAAGGGCCACGATCATCTCGGGGACTGCAGGAAATAATAAGAGAGGACCGCTCTAGTCGAATAAACGTGCTGGCGTCTTGCAACACAGGCAGGCCACATACAGAAAGATTGTAGAGTTCGACTAAGACTCTAAAAGACCTCGATTCGGGGAAACCGTGGAGCGGGGTAGAAGTGGATCCACCGACACGATAAGCCACCGGAAATTAAATGGAAGCTGTTTCGCAGCTACCTACTAAGGTGAAACCTAAATATGTGTACGACTCTGTATAAAGAAACTGCACTACTGAGAAGCAGAGGTCGAAGGTACCGTCCCCGAGATTCGAGATGTGGCTAGATGAAACTTGATAGCCATCGGTTAAGATAGAAAGATGCCAGGAGAGCAGAGAGGGAAAGGTTCCGCTGAATTGACACTGGGAAGCAGCAGAGGTTATTCCCTCGTTAAAAAAAAGAGGAGCTCATCCGCTGAAGAGCTCACCAAACCAGACGCGTAATTTTTGAAAGGTTATATTATTTCTGGTAGGGGACATTATTGAAAACTTACGGGCCCGGGGAACCAAAGAAGTTTTGACTTTAAAATGCCAAATCCTATGACACGGGCGTTGAAGTGTTTGAAAAGTATATCGTGAATTGTAGGTGGGCTTAGGTAAGGAAAATATTTCTCAACTGTTTGTGGTTGGGGAAACCTCCCTTAAGGGGATACCTACGATAGCCGCGCTACTATGGTTCGCGATATTTGGTGCAAAGGGAAAACGGATGTAGACAAGTGCAAATAAATGTTGAAACATGTGTCTGTTTTGTTTTTACTTCGCGTTTAGCCTATGGTGGAGGAACATTCTGAGTGGGTTAAATCAGGATTTTTTTGGATTATTTATAATACCAGAATTATAAATAATAAATTTTAACAGAACAGGGGAGGCCAAATTGACGTGCCGGAATCCTAACCCGTTATTTCCCGTCAGCTAGCTTGTCGCACGCCTCCTCAAAAAACAGCAAACGCTATCGTTCTATGTTGTACTGCTGTAGCGATGTGAAAATTCCGCCCGCGGGACCCGAGTTCGTGTGAAAAAGATTATCCATGTGAAGACTAACCGATTGTGTCTTTGATGCACCGGTCCTCCGCTACACAAAACGCACTTAGAATAGGGAAAAGGGGGACGTTTCTTGCTGTTATGAACCCGCCCTGACTTTAATCATAGCACTCGGTTGTTTATCTTTGCTCGACCCATGCCCCACAAAGGTAAAAAAAGGTAAACGACCTCCTCGCCTGAACCTCTCTGTTCGGGTCAAGACCGTATAACGCAAGCTGACTGGAAGGGAGTTGTTAAGTTAACTCTACCCAAGACACTTGAAGTTAGGAAAACTCGCTTTCGAACAGACGCGATTTCATACAACCAGTGGAGGGGAGGGGGAAAATCACTGTGATCCGACTAAAAACTACTAGTTTTAGCAAAGGACAGTCCATGGTCCGTGGGATCTCCAGGAAATACTATCCGAAAGGAATTTACCTAGCAAATTTTGATGTAGAAGTCTTTTCTCTATGGCCCCAATGGAAAAACTAAAACAAAGTAACCTCGAAATTTGGTGTAGTTACTATTGATAGCATTGACGAGAAACAACGACACGGTGATCTTTGATAGGGGGAACAAACGATTGTTGACAAAGTAGTGTCGGCCCTTACCCGTTAACCCTGAAACCAAGCATTTGCAAATGTTTCCGGTTGAAGTGGAAAAGCGAGAGAGTGAGAGAGTAAACTGTTCTGTCGCATATTTGACCGCTATGCATCAAGACCTCAAACTCCGAACTTGGAGGATGCCAACGGAATTCTTAAAATCCATCATTTCTCAAAAATTTAGCTTATAAAAAATTAGAGATAACAATTCAAACAGGGTAGGATTGAATTCTTCTAGCACCTCAAAGGAAAATTAAGGCATAAAATGTCACACCAAAGGCACGGGTTGCATCTTCTGTGAACCAACAGAAGGGTTGTTGGGTTAGTGTTTAAGTGTACAAATCTGCAATTGGCCACTGTTGTGTGCGGCGGACATAGCACTTCATAGCTACAAAAGGCCACAGGCAAGAGATAGGCCTGGTCATGGTGAGTCGTTCTGACGAGTCCGACTTTAGAGGTCATGGTGCTTGGACGAGATAGCTTAGGCATCTAGCCAAGTCACGAGCGAGACCTTGTTGAATGGTCCACAAAAACTCTCATGGGATTTCAAAAATGTTCCTTGCTACACAGTTGAAGACCAACCTCTGCGGTGTTGTACTTCGTGCAGTGTGCAGTGACACCTGTCATACGAACCGGGAATGCAGCTCCCTTTTTAAAAAGAAAAGCGTTATCGTTCTCGCGTACCATACCATCAGGAAAGGCCACATCTTGCCGAATTACGTTTGATTAGTTTAAATGATCAACTAAACCAAAGGGTCTATTGTTCCTAGTCCGAGCGATTGTCAGTGGGCATCGCCTGTAGTACTTGTGCCTAAGAATATCTTCCGCCGGGTTACCCTAAATTACGGGTTTTTTGTGTCGACTTCAGAAGGACTCTTACTGCTCGGGGTGGACCCACCCCTCCTGACGTGTACCCCCTCCCGAACATCACCGAAACACTTTGCACCTCACTTGGCGGTGTGTCCAGATTGTTCACGACGATAGATCTCCGGTCTGGGTTATCACCAGACAGAGATTCGATTGTTGACCGATGATAGCCGACCAAAAAACCGCCATTCAATGTCCCCCGGCTGAATATTATGAGTATCTGCCTCGTATGCCATTATGGACCTAAACACGGCTCCCGGCCACTTTCCACAAAAGACTAATGTGGCAACTACAGTGTTACTGGGCTTGAAAGGTGGAGAAATGTTTTCTATTTGTCTTCTTGGCAGACATAATTGTGTTTTCCAACAGGGGGACTTGCCTTCAAACCTGGATAAGCCCATCGTGAAGTGCTATCGAAAATTACAAAATGAGAACCCATGACAGTATAAACTTTAGTAAATGTCATTCTTCGTGGTAAATGAAAAGTCAAGACTATCTATTGGTCATGTAAATCACTAAGAAAGGTGATTGCCCAGATCCTGGAACGGTATCGGCGTTCTGTAAGGGACTTCCCTGTGCCCACTCCGGTGAAGGACTCGTGCGCTCTTTCCTAGGTTTGGCTGGGCTATTATCGGGCGTTTCATTGACGGTTTTGCCCCACATTGGACGTCCACTTTTCGAGTTGACCAAAAGGATAGCGACTTTGTTATGTGGACCACCAGGAATGTCCGGAAGGCTTTTGATCTCTTCAAGAACACTAAACTAATATCTTTCCCACTGTGGATTTGAATCTCCCCTGCCTTTTACCAAGCGGTTCATATTAGCGAAGGACGCGAGGTTACTGTTGGCCTTAGGAGAGCCAGTCCTCTGCACAGGAGATTAGAATGGGGGGGGTATGGGACCGGGGGGGGAACAACCCCGTAAGCGGGTTTACTGGATCTAGCACATTATTCCCCGGCCGAGGAGAAAGACCTACTCGCCAACGAGAGCGGGGACCGCAGATTACGGTTAGTCATAGTCTGGAGCTACAAAATATTTCAGGATGCAAGCTTGTTGGGGCGTCCTTTCAACGTAATCACCTGAATCACTCCGCTTTAAATTGGATGATGTCGCTGCAGGACCCTAGCAGTAGGCTGATGAGATGGGGTCGTTGCGACTAGCTGCGTTTGATTTCACGGTTAGCCCATACAAGCTCCGGAAAGCAAAAAAAAGGAAACAAACAACTACCGCGGGATGGGCCTAAGTCTGCGCAGTTGCGAGCGGTTGTTTTGTATTTTAAAACAGGAAGTGCTCCACTGTGGGGAGGTTTTCGTAGGACCTGCCTTGGAGTTAATTAGACCACAGTCACCGCGAAGACTCACCGTAGATCAGGGGTCTGAGACAACGGCCAAGCCCTTTCCGGATTGAGCCCGGATGAAGGTCCTGTACCGTTTGAGCTCGGTGTGTGAAAAGAAAATTGTAGTACAAACTCTCCTTAGTCCAGGGGAGATAATTAGGATCAATCATGATTTGCCCACTGCTGGACACGCCGCAGTGAGCAAAAACACATAGACGGGTTGAAACTGATGTTCTGGTGGGAGAGGGTATGGACCGACGACGTTATGAAATTTACCGTCTCAGGACATGGGTCGTAGCTGTAACCTAGCCGATCCGGAACTTACGGTTTACAGCGCAAGCGGCCCCTGGGTGACGTCTTTCCATGCAACCCCCAGGAAAGCCCTTCGAAGTGATAGCGGCAGATCTAGTTGGTTCCTCGCTGCCCCCATTAGCGAATCCAGCAACGTTTATTATTCTCCGTGTTATCGGATCACTTTTCCAGATACTGTGAAGTTTGCTTCCACTCCGCCAGATCAGGGGGAAACCACCGTCCCGTGTTACTCGAAGCACTAGTTGCAGGCAGGGGGTTTGATAACCCCGTTTGGCCGATGCCCAAAGGCCTTCCTTAGTTACCGATTCAAGGAGCTAACTTTACATCCGGCTTAATTAAAGAATTATGCAAATTTCTGCACGTTCGGAGAAAAAATATCCAAACTACTGGTTTTCCATCCTCAGGAGTAATGGCAGGACTTGAGCGGGTCCATTCCACTGTTGTGCGAATGTTGAGTCATTTTGTTAACCGGAACCAGACCAATTGGGATGAAATACTTGCCTTTAAGTTACCATGGACTAAATTACTCCCAATCTACATGAGAGTACTGGGTATTCTCAGTATGAGTTAATCTTTGGTCGGAAAATGGAGGTTTTTTTTTTTCCCTATGGAAGCGGATCTGAAGATTCCGGATGCGACGGATATATATGACTTCAATCCATAATCGACAGCACTACGGGAGAAAACTCCAGGAAGCTTACAAGGAGGAAACTGCAGAGCTTAATAGCCAGAGCCCGTGGCCCGTACAATGAAAGTCAGTATGCTAAGAAAGGCTAAATCAACCGACATTTGCGCCAAGGGCTAGTTTGTAATTTATTGCCATTTGTACCCAGTAAAGAACGTCTATCGTGTACAAGGAGAAATTATCAAACCTATGGCAAGGACCCTATCCCATCGTTCGGAGTGGTTTCACCTCTAAATGTTGTTCTTCGCATACGAAAGCGAGACGGTCGTCGTGCACGATGAACCGTATCTAAACCTTATAAGGAACGTCCGCGTCCTTCGACCCGCCGCAGAGGAAAGGAAAAGGCACAGACGAGAATAGTCCCAGTGACGAAGAGGTAGATGATAGTGGGTTGCAAGCACTTAAACCGGAGGTGTAAAGCGGTGCCGATGTAAACCCAAGCCCCGGGTAGCAGTAGCCGGGCCTGCAAGTATCGGACGCCCAAAAATAAACGGAGTAAGAAAGAAACCGCGAGATGGGGTGACTTTGTTAGACTTCTTGAAGAGCTTTGGAATAGTTGGGGCGTAGTGCTCGGCTAGCATAGGGCTGGGCAAGAGGTTGGATATCGAATTTGATCGTGTCACATCGAAATCATAGATGTTCTCGTTGTAGGGCATTTTAGGCGTTTTGTTGCTCCTGGAAGGTGTCCTCTGCTTCCACCAGGGTGTCATTAATTCGGAGAAAGAAGGGGGACCGTTTTACTTACAGACAGCTCCTGGACTGTTGGTTTTTGCTCCAGTACACCTGACAGGAAGGAAGAGGAAAACAGAACTCTACGTATAATCTTGGGTAAGGTAAGAGGTCAGTTTGATTGAGTTTTTCCAAAAATCATCTCTCGCAAAACAACAGCATTTACATACTTCGATTGCATGATCTTGGAAACCAGTTTTCAGGATACGAATATTATGGACTTACAAAAGGATGTGTGACTCCCGACTACGTTGGGCCAATAAACGAGTGACTATGGTCACTCTGCTGCCGCGTACCCAAACGAAGCGCCGGTCTGTTTGATTGCGGTAGGTCAATTGTACACTAAAAATTCTTGTTTGGAAACAGTAATCGATATAGCGATTTTGGAAGTTATGACTAGTAAAGTTAGATGAGGCCACAAATATACGGAATGGACGTAAATGTATCACTGACACGACAGGATCAATTAACTGTCTTAGATTAAACATTGCACTTCTGGACAAATTTTTAAACCATTCGAGGGTTACATACATAAAATGCTTTAACATCTTGAAAGCGTATCACCAAGTGATGCATGACAACATGGCTCCAAAACTACCAGAACAGAATTCCGTTTTCCTCAAGTATGTTTAATACTCTTTTCCAATACTTAAAATTTAAGTTGTGCCCTTTTCGTCAGAAAATTAAGATGCCATAATCCTTTGTTGTACAAAGAAATGCATCAACGTCACCAAAGCAGTAGAGGATTAGGCTGCACATAGGCCATGACTAGCAACCCTATCTTACCCCTTCATCAGTATCCTAGAGGTCCGGAACTCTGTAAAAACAGGTTATACCACCACCTGCAAAACATATTCTTAGACGTATTAAGTTCGACAATCTACTCTCATAAGCTTTCTATAAATTTTGCAATAATCAAATCGTATGCTACGGAAACAACAAGCTTAGAGTACATCATTAAGACTCCCATTGAAAAATGATAACAAGAGTGTATGAAGTTTTCAATGTATCAACTTATCCTGTTTTTTGACCCCTTTCTCCTGAAAAAAGATGGGTGAAGTGGGAAGTTAGAACGACCAAGACAATTAATAGTTAGCAAGGACCCGACAAAACCTATACCGTTTATTCATCTGACCATTCCGAAAGTGAGATGTAAGTAGTTTACGGCCCTCTTTTAACAGTGTGTTCCTCTGTCGGAGAGTATTATTTAATGTTACACCAACGACCAAATTGTCCAATTGAACTCTTTGCTGAAAGAGAAAATTACGTTGTGCACTAGAAAGTTGATATCCGGCCTGAAATCCCCAGTCCTAAATTAGAACTCCCAACCCGATGGGATCTATTACTACACTCGGGTGAAGCCAAAGTCAGTATTGAATTGCTTTTGTACGGAGACACGTGCTGGTCTAATATAAACGTTTAGTACAACCATTCTGAAAGGGGTGCGCAGGTGATGAAATTCCGAATCGGGATCGATTGTTTGATGTGACTTGATTGCAGACGGGTACAGGATGCCTGCCGGATTCTTCGGCCCCCAACAAAAAAAAACAATGGGGGGCCCTCTGGCACCTCGAAGCGATTTTGGAAAGATAACTTTTCCTGAAATAGTATGGGAATACTGTATAAGTAATAAAGAAGAAAAACCGAAACTGTTGACATCAGGACGTGAATGATTACTTTGAAAGGTCCTCCAAGCATTGGATGACCAACTCTGGCACTCTAAGCGTAAAGGAGTATTCTTTAGAGAGTACTTTCCAGCACCTCAGAGTCAATCGTTTTAACGCATCGTTATAGTTAAGCAGGTCATATTGATGTGGATCTTACGATTACTGTGTTATTAAATTGTTGTGGTTTGTATCTGTTTGAGATATCGAGTACGAGTTTGCCAATCTGCTCCGTGCCAGCTGAGAGGTTAGCCGACGGCACCCGAAAGCTACCCGGACGATGCCAGAACTCAGAGACCTTGGGAAGTCGATTGTCCCAGAATGAGCACAGACCGTTAGAGAAGAGTAACCAACCAGAACGAGTAGTGCGTGGCCAGGAGGATCTGGTTAATTATCGCATAAAAACCGAAGAAATCCAAGCTTGGGTGTGTACTAGCCGTTATCGTATGTGTCAGGACGGTATGAGGATCATACGAGCGTAAGTGAATTCCTAATATTGTGTTGAGCTTCAAACCTGAATGAGGAACTTTCGACAGTGTTCTCGAGATTGATGTGTCTCCGTGGTGAAACTTACAAAGGGGGTCGGACCCATGGTCGCACTTTTACTTCATCGGCCTTGAACAGGAAAGTAAATCGAATTTTTCTAATATTGGGACCCATTTACAGGGGTTCTAGTTAGTAAGTAACAAGATTTTGCCATGTTTCGTCATAGTATAAAATTTGTAACAATTGTAAAAATTTAACGTTGTATTATTAATGTGTAACGAGTTAGGTCGTATTAGGGTTATCGTTGGAGGCTGGTAGGGAGAATTTTTCATAAAAATTAATATTATGATCAATATCCAATGATGTGATATCTGGTGTCCACAGAAAGGTAAAGCCCGGCACCCCTCCTTCCCCTTATACCCATTCCCCATCGCCTTCCCAAATACTGGACTGTGGATGCCTAAAGAAAATAACATTAATTATTCAAAATTATTAATACAATGATGAGCCACCACAGCCAATTAAGACTGTGGTTTAAATAAAATGCCTTGCTGTGGATCATTCTCCCGGGCTCCCATCAGCAAGACAACTGCTCGTGTAACCGTTTGCCTCAGCCCTACAATCAAAATGTTACGCAAGCAACTAACATTGTAATATTTATTTTAAAACTAGCTCACGAATAATACTCAAAACGCCAACTAGTATATAGAAATGATTGTTTAAAGGATAACTATAGGTTGTGAATTCGGTGAATTTTTGCTGTGTTCCAATGTGAAACTAAATAGTACTTGCTGTTTTAATTGATGTTGCTATGTTAATCGTATGGGCCAATGCGCCTCCTAAATTTAGATTTTCCAAAATGCTAGATTAAAGAAAATATCAAACAGGTGAACAACTGTTTGGCACTACTAGGTGATTATTGGCAATTGCCCAACGACTTTAGGTTCTGGTTGTCAAGAAAGGATTTTAGTTGCCTCGTTTTGGGCTATTAATGGGCAGTGTATATGTCAATTTTGTATATTGGTATTTTTTAACTTAAAATGTAATTCCTCTGGTTTTAGTTAGTTAAGAACCTTCGTGATCTTAACAACTGTTTCAATTTTAAAGGGGTGACCTGAACCTACCGGCGGCCCCCGCGTGAAAGCCTCACATGCGGCCTCTCACTACTTATATAGCTGGGTCAAGTAGCGGTTTAAAATGTTTCCTATTTCGACACACTTAAAAATACCTTTTTTTGTGTAATAATTGGACCGCTTAAACAAGTCCACTGTGGTGGAAAAAAAAAAAAAGAAAAAAAAGGGTGGTAGGGAAAACTAAAATTAACCCAATCTCCTTCCTCATCTCCATCTCACCAAATCCCCGCAGAAATAGTTTGGTTGTGTCACTAAGGGTTGTTGTTATTAAAACATGTCTTGGTTGCCTAAGTGTTAGAGTGTCCCTTTCTTGTTGTGATGTCGTGATGTAATTATAGATGTCCACTATTCAACCAACCGATGTTACTTTAATTATTTATGTTTAAATTTTATTTCGTTTCCTGACAACGAAAATTTGTTAATTATGCTGAGTATGTTAGTGCAACCTTGAATCTTTGGAAGTTTATTTTTGAATTAGAATGAAGGCATTTTTGTTTTTATGTGGACTTTCTGTGAAGGGAGAGGGCACACCCGAGCGACGTATGTTTGCAACGTTTCCATCCGATTTTTAGCAAGATCTGTTAGTACAAATTTAACTTCGAAAGAGAAGTCCAGATATAGGACATTCCAAACATTTTTTTTTCTTTTTTTTCTATTTCAATATCTACAATACCAGTTGAGATTAGCTGAAACAAATTCCTGAATCAATTAAAAAAAAAAAAAAACAAAAAAACAAGGGCCAACCCTGTATCGACACATTGGGACTTAAACCGTATTCTGTATGTTACCCTCATGCTGGAGGACAGCATGGTCTTAAGCGGTGAGGGGTTCCTGTGTGACGGCCCATAAAGAAAGCCCAGACCATTGTTGTTTGACACTGTGAGGTCAATATTATTATTGACCAGTGAAGTACTTACAGTATTTATATTGTAGTATTACCAACCGACCAACGATTCTTCATTGTTCCTAACAGTAAAATGTAAGTACTATTACTTACAAAATAATCTACCGTCACCTAAAGTTATTAAAAAGGAAATAAATGAACAGTGATTATTATATAATTTATATATAGTAAGATATAAGTCCAAAGTAATAGTTTTCTCGGAAAATTCTAGTTGATCTCAACTGAGTTGTTAAGGCGGAAGTAGCCCTATACCCGGTGTCAGGCTTTAGGCTGCAGCTGGCTGAGGAAATATGCAGGATTCTGGCTGACGATCCAGCCTGTGGTCTGGCACAAGTTGTTGTCCGTTTCTAGACTCTGTGTTTACGCCCAAGTAAATCGTTTGGGTAGCAGCAAAACCGTAACGGAGTCTAGTCCCGCCCATTTTTAACAAAATTTTGTAGCGAAAAAGTACGTGCGTGGAGTGATTTGAGGAGTTTGATCGCCGTTACTCCGCACGTAAACGCCCCCCGGGGTGACGCTCCGTGTATTGCCCTATCCTCTAAACTCCTTAAATTCGTAACCTACTGTTTCCGCTGATGATGTGATTAAGTCATATTTTAAAAATTACAGTTTAGGGAAATGAGAATACGTATTGTAATAAATTATTAAAGTGACAGGTTAAATTATAAATCAGATTTTTGCGGCCCCAACAGTTTTCTATTATCTAATTCCCAAGTCCCGTCTCGTCCCGTTATAGCCAATTTCCTTGATATATAGTTGCCAATATTTTTATTTTCCCCACCTTGTTCATCGTAACTACCATGAAACTTCATATTTCTTTTACTATTTTAAATGTTTAAATTACGGAGTCATGATAAAATATTATAATTTAACTTTTAATAAACTTAATAACGTTGTTAGAACACTTTATATTTATTTCTGATTGTAAACGACATACATACATACATAAATACATTTCTAAATTCTCAGTTTTTTTTTTATTTCCTCCCATTTTAGTGATGATCGTTCCAGTTTATTAATTACAAATTTTCGAAGACAATTTTTGGCTGAATAAACCATGTAAAAGATACTGAAAAATTTTTTCTCAATTTCCAAATTATACATTGAACATCACATCCCCAAATTACCCTATAGACAACATTAACACACATCGATAACGTGTATTTAAAACAATTTATTTTTAAAGTTTATAAACAACCATAACCCTTTCATTGAACGCAAAAACTGAAAATATGAAACCTTTGATGAAATTGTAATAATCTAATAGTTTTTATTGAGACATTAGGATTAGGATTTAGATTAAAACACACTATATATGTGACCTTTATCCAGGAAAATATTTTGTATTGTAGTTTTAAAATCATAAGCCATGCAAAATAATAACCATTACACAAGAGTGTTACTACAATAATCAATACACGGAAATTTTTCCATAAACATCTAACTTCATGTCTGATTATTTGACGTAAAGTGGAAGAAAGGAATTTATAATCCTAACTTCACCTCTAATAAAAAACATTTATAAATTGAAAGACTGTTAATCAACCCATCTTAGTTGATTTTTGACAGTATTAGGTTTTCTCAGAACTGTGTATGTATATTGTTTTTTTTTTTTAAAATTTTCCTTATAGGGAAACAAGGCATAATTAAACTGGAAAAAAATTGTGAGGACAAAGTAAATTACAATATCAACCTTTTTTGACGTGTTTTTCTTGATTGTGGCAACAAACGAAACTCAACACTGGCGGAAAAAATATACCACGTGCAACGCCTACGAAATCGCATGCTAAGCAGCGAGTGACTGCTAGCAGTGCTTGATATAAGAGACAAAGTAGACTCACCTTTACTATACAATGTATAGACTGTCAAAAAAACATATCTGTTATTTGTCTTGGTGGACATATGTAGACTTCACATATCTGTGTATGTATTTTCTTGACCATTAAAAAGGGGAAAATAATCTA
This sequence comes from Homalodisca vitripennis, assembly GCF_021130785.1. Taxonomy (NCBI): domain Eukaryota; kingdom Metazoa; phylum Arthropoda; class Insecta; order Hemiptera; family Cicadellidae; genus Homalodisca; species Homalodisca vitripennis. The sequence continues at coordinate 3,314 of NW_025785121.1, read as the reverse complement.
TGGGATAAAGAAAAACTAAGAGCGCAGATAAATTAAATTTCCAAAAAGATATCTTTTGAATAAATTTTCTTGGTGTGGCAAGTAAGGCAGAAACATCAACATTGGTTGTCACATCGCAATTGTCTATAAAAAGCGCCCATCGAAGCCGCTGGGTAACTGCTGCTAAGAAACAACTATCAATTAACCAATCAAGTGTAGGCCTTAATTCTTTGAGACTACAAAATATAGCATAAGTTATTTGAGTTTGTCAAGAAATGCAAAACTATTATCATCTTGGACCCAATATAAAAACTTGTGTTTCAATCATAGCTATAATCAAAAATTTTTCCCACTAAGTAGTCAACAATATTATAGACTGCTTGGTAAGCATTTTTACCAAGATAAATATCGGTATGCTTAAAATAAAACCCAGTCGGAAAGCAAACAAAGTCGCTTTGACAGTGAGTATAAAATGACTAAGTGAGAAGTTTTTTAATGAGTTACTTTGATTAAAAATATTCATAGAACGTAAATTCTTTGGTGGGTATACAATACAAAAGTTTCTCTTGATTAAAACCTATTGATTACATAATTAGTTGATATATACCCTCGAAAAGTATTTAATGTTTCAATTGTTAAGTAACGTAAATATACAGTTAGAGAGTAACTAAAATATATTGTAAATTAGAAGATTACTTTATAGAACAAGCTATTACCAACATCTTTATTAATTTTTCTTCCTTGACAGAAGCCAAAGCAACCTCATCTTGGTGGAACACTATTTCAAGCATTTCTGAACTATTAGTAACAATTCCATTCATAGAAAGATAACCATAGATAGTCCCGTGTGACAATGAAACAACACATGAAACAAACGACGAAACAAAATTCCATAACATTCGTTGAGATGAATTTTTTTAAAAACACTCCATTAATTGTTTTGGATATTGTAAAAAGTCAGTTGAGTTATAAAGTTTAAAACAATATAAGTTTTCTTTGAAAAAATGACATGAGTTTCTGGAAAATTTTCTAAGACACATTTTTTGTTCTCATTTATGTTTCACGCATATTATATATACAAAAAAAGTACAAAAGTTTAAAGAAAAACTTTCCTCTTACAGTTGGTAAAAGTGGTCGTATCTATGATCCAGAACTGTTGATTTATATCTTTAAAAAACTCGATTTTAAACTGATTTGCTGTTATGAGTTTTTGTATAATACAAGCTACAAGCTAAGGGATTAAACGAATTAATAAACGATATGTTTTATATATATATATTTATATATTTATATATATTTAAACCCATCACTGACACGTGTGAATCAATGCAAAAACCAACTCTCCAAACACACACAAAAATGCAAAAATATTTTTCAGGTGAGGGCTCAGGTGTAATTAAAAAATACGTGCGCTGAGTTTTACTTTTTTAGCTGGCTAAATAATTTAAAGAAATATACAGTACTCTCATATATATATATAATTTATTGCAGCTGTTGCACTATTTCCAAAAATCTTGTATACTTCCAAATCACTAAAAAATGAAAATTGTTTTATATATTACTGTTTAATTTAATGTATTAAAGTCTGGAACTCTACAATAAATAATAATGGTTACTTTTAAGTGCAAAACTCCATTTAGATCTGTCAATTTCTCCTCATTTTAATATCTCATTGAAGCATCTGTTTTTTGTTAACAACTAAGGGGGTAATAATTTTATTCGTAGTAACAAAGTAAAAAGTCTCGTATATATTATGGACAAATCCCATTTTTCCTGACAATCACTCTTGAAATATTCGGGAAACTGTCCCATACGTGTTACCGTAGGTGATCCACGGTGAGTAGAATCATCCGTATTCAGTTCATTGGGAAAAAGATAGGCCTAAATATTAATTAAGAAAAAAAGTAATTTTTTCTCACAATGTAAATTAGACCTTACGGATATATTTGAAAATAATTTTAATTGAACCAACGAATGACAACATAATGAAAAACAAAACAAGCCTCTGTAAATGTTTTGATTAAACCTGAATCTCGTTACATAGATGCTTAGGTCAAGAAAATATAATTGTGGAGATACTACTATAAGGAAGTTTTATAACCATATATGTGGGAATGTAGTTCCTTATCCAATAATAATTTATATTTTAGAATATAATTGTAAAACAAGTCCTGATATTATTCAACTACATACATAGTGAGTTGGACTTATTTCAAATCCAAGTGACCATGGTGCAATTCATCAATATTAACATAAAACCTGTAAATAAAAAAACATCAAAATTAATATAGTTGTTACCTGTTTAAGCAAACTCCATATTGAATAAAACAGTTACTAATCCATTAGTATTACTTCACAGAATTCTAAAACAGGTTTCACTAGCAGAATTCACAATAAGTGCATATAGTGAATATATTTTATGGATATATTAAGATGAATCCTTTATTTAAGTAACACAGGATTTTTACCTGTTGGCTTCTTTGTTTGAAGGAGCCACCTCACGCGAAGGTTAGCAGTTAACTAGCTTGGCTGCATTCTATCTTACTAAGTAATATTGATCTGTAAACCTTTTTCACTCTCATGTTTGGCGGGTGGTACGTTTTACTCGATGACTTAAAAAATATGATGTGTACATATAAAAGGCTCTTTTTCTCTTAATAACCGAAATGTTTTATACCTATTATACATTGAAAAAACTTTCTTTGTAAACATTGAAATTTTTTTATTACTCTCTGCACCCCAAAAAATTGAGAAAGTTTTTTAAGTTTAACCATGGAACAAATATCAAAATTTTCTTTCGGTGTAGTCAGTTCTCTTATGACTCTGGCTGGGAAGAGTTCAGTTAAACTGTTTTATTAACACTGAAATCTTGATAGATTCCTGTAATGGATATGACAGAACTAAAGGCGGAAAATAATCGTTACTTTATACTGATCTATCTTTATCGATAAATATGTTTTACTTATTATTTTATATTAGACGGACTATTTTAAAAGGCAATGTTCATCTTCCGAATTCACTACAACATTTTCACGCATTTTATAATAAATCATAGTTCAATAGTTACAGGAGGCAACAATACTTCCATCTCTGTGACACAAAACCAATATCCATTTAAAAAGAAAACTAATTTGATGCTGTTACAATAAAATATTTACAGGGATTTAAGTATTATTCTATTAAACTAAACACAAAGCAATGACACAGGGTTTTACTTGATGTTTGAAAAATTGCAGACTGATATACTTCAACAAATAATTTCAATTTTGTCCTCTCTGTTTAAAGTTTTTTTTTTTTTTTTTTGTTATTTACGATGGAAGGTTTGAAAGTATAAA